>NC_048897.1:21277781-21460315 GCF_011077185.1 Oxyura jamaicensis
CAAAACACAAAAACAACACTTAAATTTTGGTTAAAATTTTGGTTTAACTTTGTTTGTATTTGAGCTGTTTATGAGAGGAGTGAGACTTCAATTTGAGCCAGAACAGCTGGTGCCCTGCTGTTGTCTAGGGGTACAGCATTGGTACCAGGGCCATTGTGTTGTTTAGCATTGGTCATGTCACTGTAATGCTTTCGAATGGTAAAGCACAATTAAAATCCAGTCCTGCTGCTATCCTGGAAGCTAATTAGAAACTTAGTGTAATTGCATGAAGAGACTGGGCTTTCATAAGCACCTGCTGCCACACCTGCTTTTGGCAGGATATTGCCCCATGGTGATACCACAGCTGCCATCTGAAGCATGTTTCAACAGCTGCTCACATGTCATGGTCAAGGGGAAGGACACAGGCTGTTGCTGGGAAGTTCTGATAGGTACATCATGTGTGAGCATCATCGCTGCTGTTCACCTCCTGTAGTCAGTTGGCTTTTAGGCTTACGTACCATAATGACGATTTGTTTGCACATGCCTGGTAATGGGAGCATTGTATATATACATAAAGAGTCCCTTTATATAACGCAACGTGTTGTTTTGCTGTGTGAATGATGGGCTTGGGCAGAGTGGAGTGCCAGTTCTCACACCAGTTTGTACTTGCAGCCAATCAGGCAGAATAGCAGGGTCATTCACAAACTTCAATGGCTCCTTCTGATCCTCTTCCTAGAGGGGACAAGATCCGACAGAAGTGTGTGGATCTCAGACTGGAGTTCCAAGCATCAAAAAATGTTTTCATACAGACTTTTCCTCTATAGACATGGAAGTTTGGAAGCTATTAAGACTGTTGGAAACTTGGATGATCTCTGTGTATTTTGGTATTCTTATAATTTATATATTTTTGTATATTCCACAATTACCTTTATCAGTCAAAGTTACTCAAAGATGACTTAAATCTCAAAGGGAATAATAATATTTTTTTTTTTTAAAAAAAAAAAAGGAAAAAAAAAAGGTTGGCTTTATTAATTCTTTGGTTACACATAGAGGGCACTAAGGGGCCACATCATTTACTCTGTGTTTTCCAAAAGTCAGATCTCCTGATAAAACTAAGTGGGACAAGGCTAAGTGTAGTCATATGAAGGTGTGTTTGCTATGCAATGGCAGGAATGCTCAAGTAGGTGGCATTAAAAATAGAGGAAATGCAATGCTGATGATGAGATTTGCATTTATGGGCAATACTCCATCATATTATCTTTGGTACTTGTATAATTTATTGCTCCTAACCAAAAAAAAAAAAAAAAAAAGTTCTGTATGGTGGTCACACTGGACTCTGGAGTATGAATCCAAAGGATTGCTCATCTCATGATTCACATTTGCATTTGATTGCTTAATGACTATGACAAAAAGCATTCACAGGCAGATTATTCCACCTTTGGAATAGAAGTGCTCATTGATGATCTAAGCATTGCAGAAAGCTGCCAAACACCGTTTCATTCTGAAGCCTTGGTCCTAAATATTCCTCGCTTATGAAGGTGCTCATGTGGGAAGCCAAACTTCACAGCTAGCCTCTTCATCAGGGAAAGGAAAATGAAAACCCTAAAGTTTGCCCCACTTAGCAACTGGGCACATTCAAATTCACAGGTGAACTTTATGACTTGAACACACCCTTAATTGAAACAACAAAGCAAAAGCAATGCCATCTTGTGCAAAGCAGCAACATCATCTCAGTATGTGCTGGGAAGCACAGACAAGCTTTTTCATCTGTACATCATATTGCAAATGTCATTACTACTCTGAGGCACAAAGGTGGAGGTGAAAATAGTGGCATTAAGAAATATTTTAATAGAGCTTTACTGGCTAAAACTCTCCTTCAGGACAGCTGCTTCTCAAAAAAAATGCTACACCTTCAAACTGTTCAATATTTCCAATTCCTTTCTTCCATGTGCTCATTTTAATCCACTTAGCAAATGTTTAAATCCAATTTATTTCCTCTGCAGGAATATATACATCCTTTCTTGAAAAGCTCTGTTGTTTAACTCTGACAGTGTGTGTGTTCCCTTTAATATTCCAAAGGGAAGAAGGCAGCCAGAGTTAAGGTGCCTCGGCAGAGACCTGTCCTCTGACAGCAATGGTCCTTCACAAGAACCTTCAGTTCAAATAGCTTCCACTGCCAATGTGTTGGCAGCCAGATGTGCTAGAGGAAGGAAAGGATGCTCTGAAAAGTAGACAGGACGGAATTTACAGCCAGAGCTACCCCAGAAACATTAAGGCATGTCCTGTTATTTTCACTGTTATTTTTCCCACAGTGAAAAGAGGTAGCTCTCAAGAAGAGAAAAATGCTAGGATTTCACAAAGAGTGGAATCAGCTTGGCCATACAGCACTGACTTGATGGCACCTTATCTAGAATCCCAGCTCACATTCTGCATATTGTCCTGTGTACAGAGCTTAAAAATTCATACACTGCCCCAGCTTACAGGCTACTAAATGTGGCCCACCAGTCCATTGCTTTCACGCATCCCTTCTCTTCTGCAGTTACCCAGTCTGACTGCTATGTGAGCCTGAGCCTGCCAACAGCCTCGGTGCAGCATTTCCGCACCAAAACGGTTCCAAACACGAAGAACCCAACATGGAACGAGACCTTCCACTTCACGATTCAGAGCCAGGTTAAGGTAGGAACCACAGCTATCCCCTACAGTTGGCATTTGCTTTCTACCCACCTCCTGAGGATCAGGCTGAAGGCCCAGATGCCCATTTCCCTGCATAAAAGTAATTTTTCTTACCAGACATGAAATGGTACCCTAGCTTCCCACACTGTGGGTCTTCCTGAGTTTCTTTATGAAGTATTCACACTGTCTAACTGCAGTTATTTAGCTTTTGACACGCGCATAAGACTGTATATTAATGCATAGTCAATGGAGCCTGTAGAGAAGAACTGTAAAACTTCTATTTTATTGTTTCCTTTGCATTCCTTCTTGAACTTTTTACCCAAATTCCTCCAGCTGAACTGAAGTAACTGTAGCATCTTATATTTGTTCAATCTCATACAATCTATTTTTTCTGTTCCCAGAACATTCTGGAGCTGAAAGTTTGTGATGAGGACAACATGACACAAGATGACCACCTCCTCACTGTTTTCTTTGATGTCTCCAAAATCCAGCTCGGAGAAAACATTCAGCTAAGCTTCCAGCTGAATCCACAGGTAGGGGTAAAATTCAAAGACAAAGCTAAGGGGACATGGTCAGGTGAGAATGTGGTTTTCTCAGCTTTCATCTCACCTGCCCAGTATAGATGCCTTTCCTACTGTCTATTTAGTCATCTGAATATGCCTGTTTGCTTCAGGGGTTGGTGCCCATTTTTGCCTCAGTAATTACAGTAAATTTGGGGTGCTGCTTTTACAGATAGAGTTGGCCAACGTTATCAGGCTTGTTTGGTTGCTCTACTTGATGTCAAAATGTTGAGAGTTTTAGGCTTTCCTTTGCAGTTGGAGCTCATAGTTTTGAGCTGTGGCTCATGTCCGACTGATATATATATATATATATATATATATATATATAAAAAGCAATCTTGACTTCATAACCAAAGTTCATTTTCCAGAACACCCCGGGGATTGCATGCTAAAATGTGCTGCCATGTTAATGTGCCACCAGGCCCATTCGCTCAGGTTGTGAGTGAGGCTTGGGAGAGGGGCAGGATGATTTGGATGCACCAGAGAAATTCAGTCTTGCTGATGCTGAGAATTAGTGGGGAGCACTGAGAGCTTGTGAGCGGGAAAGGGGAATTACAGGTGGCCTGTGAAGCAGTGTGGGGTGAATCTGAGCTTGCGCAAAGGCAGAGCAACTGTCAAGAGGTCCTGCAATATGTATTATGTTTGGCTTACAAAGTGTCAACTAGAAGCCCGCTGATATAATGGCTATGACATCAGAAGTATGTGATATGAAGTATAACAGGTAAAACACAAAGAAAATGAAATCTGTGGTGTGTGCAGTAACTAAAGGTGGACGCTGGCTTGGAGCCAGTTCCCTGAGGAGCACAGATTCCTGTAGGGTGTTTCTCAGCACAGAGGAATCCACATGCAGTGACTTAATTCATTTTCTTTCCCAGGGAAAAGAGGAGCTGGAGGTTGAATTCACAATGGAGAGCAGGTGAGTCAATCAACAGAAATGCAAGCAAACAAATGTTTCTGATACACAAAACATCTGTTTATGCTTGCAGCCCCCCCTAATACTGTCATAGTCTGAATGAACTAGAGGGAATTTTGAGTGTTCAGGAAATGCTTGTCTATGGCATTTAGCAGAGAGGGGTGAATCCATACCAAGCACCCAGACACATTGAAGAGCTAGCACAGGCACTGACAGGGGCATGGAAATGTCTCCTGGTTGCTACTGCTCTCCAGGCTGCAGGGGGCATTCTGTGCAGGAGGATGTTTTAGATTTTACACCCCTCCTGCTCCTTCCTGTGATGTCTGTCCCAGATGTTTGCTTTGTCATAAGAATGTGGGAAAATACCTGGAATTTGAGTTGTGGGAATAGATTTACAAATATATATTTTTACTGTGTTTTTATGCTGACTGTACAGTTAATGGAGAGAATGGGAAAGAAAATCAGTCCTAGTGCTGCTGTTGCAAGTTGGATGAATTCACCAGATCTTCAGTACTGATCGCCCAGGTTTGAACCTGAGCAATATAAGGCAATAGTCTAATTCTGCCATTCCTGTACTTCTGTGTCAGAAAATGATCCTGTCTGATGCAGCAAGGAGCTCCTCTGTTCAGCAGCTCTCCATAGATAGAGTACCCAGGCTTAATGTTCAGCCTCAGAGAAGCAAATTGGACTGAGTGTCCAGCTAGAATTTCATATGCTGTTTACTCATGTTGCCTGTCCAAAGACAGGCTTTTAAAGATAATGAAAGAACAAAGAACTGGGAGAGTTCTAGTTGTGAACTGATTGTTTTCTATCTTGTCTTTTAGTCCGGATCCTCCTGAAAACATTATTACTAATGGCGTTTTAGTGGTAATTTTTATTTCTTAACCCTTTCCCTGCTGTATGGCCATTCTTATTGCAGAGCCAGGATTAAAGGTGCTGGGCAGTTGCTCCATAGGATGGCATGGAGGCATTGGGCATGGGGAAGGCAAATGCTGGTGCCAGCAATTCCCACTGGTGACTCAGTCTGGGAGAGGCTGCAGCTGCCTCCAGTGCTCGCCTCTGCCCAGACTGAGCAGGACTGGGGTGGATGATCATCCCCCTCTGCCTGGGGACAACCAAGCTTAGCACCCTCCTTGGGGTGCCCACCCTGCACCCCTTCCCCTGGGCCCTTTTTCCTGATGCTAAATGCCACTTCCTTTGACCTGGTGGGGGTTGACAGCTTGGCACCAGACTAGGAATGTGCATAGGGGTCTGGCTGAGGCCAAGCTTGACTGACAGCAAATGTCTTTTCTCTTTCCCTGATTGTCTCTTCCAGTCCCGTGAAGTTTCCTGTCTGGATGTGCAGGTGAATGGTGGAAAGATGAGGAAGGATAGCACAGGTGAGCCTTCGCTGACTTATGGAGCAAATCTGTAGGCTGCTTTATGGCAACAGTGCTCAGCATTTTACCCTTGAACTCCCTGGCTGAAAATGGTTGAAGATGCAAAACAAAATCTCAGCAATGTCAGTGGCCTCTGCAGGGGGCTGTAATTGATCAAAACTGCAAAGATAATTGCAGCATGCAGCCTGATGAGCTTGTTTTCTGGTTTCCCTGCAAAAGACTTTCCCCTATAATAATATACTGTCAGATGCTTATAACTTTCCAAATCATTTGTGCAGGGCATTGAAATTTTCTAAGTCCTCAACTGGAGCAAAATCCTTGTTTCTGGATTCAGAGAAAAAGAAAATAGGCAGGATGAGAACTGAGCCTCTCTTTCTCAATTTCACTTTTAAAATTTCTTTAGGTGTAAAAATATAAAATGTGCCACTAGGTGAAACAAGAGACACACACAATATATTACCGAAAGTACCTGTTGCACATTTTTAAGCAGCACATCAGTACTGTGTTAAGCCTACCTGTGTATTTCCTATGTGATTTTAAAAACATTGTGCTCTGGCATCCCCTGATGGCTCCAACCTCACACACTGTGGTGCAAAGAAGGGATACTTTCACACTGCATACCATGTTTTTTGGAAGGACTTAAATTTGAAACACCTTTGTAGCCCCCAACATAAATTACTTGTAGTCTGTGGTACACAACCATGAATCCTGCCAAATTCAGTGAGTATTGGTGGAGTTCAGATCCCCACAAATGGAATTTTCTTATAGCTAAGAAGTGTGGACCAGCACACACAGTGTTTTTGAGTATTATGAGCTTTAAGATGGCAAGGCCTGTTTGTGAGGATGTGACAATGTTTTTTCTGTCATCCCTTCAGAGAGAAAATTTGCACTAACAGTGGATGGCTCGTACGAAGGGACCCAGACCCACACGCTAAGCTCCTGCTTGTGCCCAACTGCACCGGCCAGGTTCCACTACATCAAATACCACCAGTCAGCACTGGCCGTGGCGCTGCCGCGGCGGAGGCGGCTCAGCAGGGTATGTGGTCGCCCCTAACGGGCAGATAGCTCTTTGCTGTGTGCTTCTTTGGGGACCTCTGAGGTCTGTGTATGCAGGGAATTGGTAAGTGAATGCATGTATGTGAGGCTGGGGAGACTGCTTTTTACTTCTTTTTGTTTTTTTGTGTAACTCTCCTCATTATGTTTTTATTTTATTTTATTTTTTTTTGCAGTCTATATCAAGCCAAAATGAAAGGGATATGAATGAGTCTGTGACTGTAGCTCTGAACTTGCTTCCTATACAAGAGAAAATAACAGTAGCACAGGTGAGAAGTGAGTTCTTAATAAAACTCCACCCCAACACATACTCATTTTGGTGGGTGATATGGGTTTTACACTCCAGTGACTTGGATCCAGTCAGGCACAACACTTGCTGCAGCTGTACACCGCGAATAACTGTCAGTGACAGTATAGCTATGCAATATTTTTTATTATGATGACTATTTTGGCTTTTGTTCTGCATGTGGTTCCAGGCATGCTGTTCAACCCTGTCCTGAGTTGAAACTGATTTCTTAAGGGCATATCTAATACGTTTATCAACGCTGTATGTGAGCTAACAGTATATGTGACATTAATACTGATAATTTGCAAAGGGGAAGTGTGAAGCAGAAGATAAAACAGAGAACATCCACATGCCTGTGGTTCAGGTGTTCAGCTTTTAATGAGCTTCCTAAACAAAGGGCAAACTAAGTGTTAATTAGTGGAAAACTGAGGGGCTATGTTTCCATCCAGCTCAGATTGCACTGGAGCCTGTTATAACCTCATAACCTAGACCATTGCTTGGCCATATACAGCAGCCAAAAGAGTAAAACTCAGACTATAGATTGTGTAGTGGGGGAATACGTAGGATTAATGACCTGAGCATGCTTACACTGTTTCATTTGCTATTTTCAGGACAAGACGATCGACTTGTATGTAAAAGCAAATGAATGGTAAGTGAGTCTCCAGCAATGCCTTATACTGTAATTGGGAGACATTTGCAAGTAGATAAAGCTCATTTGAAATCAGCAGGGATCATGAAGACTCAGACCTTGGTAAGCAGAGGTGTGTTCCACTTCTGGTCTCAGGCTTTTCATTGCCAGGTTCTCCTTATTCAGTGCTGGATAATTAAATCACAGGTCCCCTTTCCTCCAAGTTTCTGAGCTGGTAGTGCACTTAAGCAAGTAGGTCTCAGTTTGTGTGCACATCATGCCCACAGATGGAGAGAGTAGTTCTGCACAGAAATCATATTTTTGTATAATACCAACAAAATAAAGACAAGGCGTGGTAGCTGTTTCCCTAGTTAACCATGGTGGCTGTTGGCAGCAGTTACCTAGTTACAGGCACATAGGGTAGGCACTGCTGAAACTTGAAAAATCAATTATATGAGCAAACAAAACCAGAAACGTGCTGTAGGTACCTCATTCCAATACCAGAGCAGTATGTCATGTTCTGCCCTGCATTCCCATTTACATTCTTGGTAGCAGCTACAACAATTAGCAGAGGCCTGTGTGGTGTTTCTCTTTCTCAGTTATTACATTTTGCTGTTCATGAACCGGTTTGTAAACACACGCACAAGCACAACTGGAGCTGACCACAGCAAGCAATAATATATAATGTTGGTGCCCTGGTCTCAGGACCCAGGGTCTGTGTTTCAGGCCAAGAAACCTAGATGCCCGCCTGGGGTTTGACCTGTGCACAGATGAACAGAATTTCCTGCAAAACCGGAGGAGGGTGGTTGCTGCTGCACTGAAGGATGTTCTTCATCTGGAGGAAGACCTGCAAGACCATGAGGTAGCTGGGAAAGGCACTGCTGTGGGATTTTTCTCTCTTCTTTCCCTCGGGCCTGGAGATGGCAACAGGAGTGTTTTCTCCCCTCTGTCCAGATGAGGCATGAGGACCTATGTCAGCAGCTCCTTCTCCTGGGCCCTATTTGCATCCAGGGTGATCTGAGCTGAATTGCTCAGCAATCTGGATGAGCAAATTCTCTATTTCCATTTGGCTTTCAAGTGATCATTTAAAGGAACTTCAAACCATGATTCTGGTCCATCTTTCTTAAAAATCCTTCGTGAAGTGTACAGATCTTTTAATATATTCCACAGGGATGGCCAGAAACTCATGTTGCTTATAGCTTATAGAGCAATATTGCTTTATCTCTAATCCATGTATTTTATTTTACTAGCATTTGGATGTTGCATTTTCATGTCTGCCTTCTTTTGATGTGAACGTCCCTTGATGTCACTTTTCCACCTGTGCTTCCTGCCCTTTTCTTTGTGTTGAACAGGTGCCGATAGTGGCTGTGACAACGGCAGGGTGTGGGATAAGAGCACTCACTGCCATGTATGGCAGCATTTTGGGTCTTCAAAAGTTGCGTGTTCTGGATTGCATTTCATATATTAGTGGCTCATCTGGCACAACATGGTGAGGAATCATTTTGATACTATTGTTGGGATGTTATGTGAAGCAAAACTCATGCTTTGTCTAGGTTTTCAGATCTCAGCAGGGGTAAAAGTGGTCGTGAGTTACTGCTTCCATATTAGGCCTATGAATGCCAAGGCATTCCTAATAGGCTTTGAAAGGCCTGTTATGCACCACATTTTCCACAGAATCATCATAGAATCACAGCATATCCCAAGTTAGAAGGGACCCACAAGGATCACTGAGTCCAACCCCTGGCTCCACACAGAACCACCCCAAAATCATACCATGTGTCTGAGGGTGTTGTCCAAACAGCTCTTGAACTCCAGCAGACTCAGTGCTGTGACCACTGCCCTGGGGAGCCTGTGCCAGTGCCCAACCACCCTCTTGGTGAAGAACATCTTCCTAACACCAAGCCTGACCCTCCCCTGTCCCAGCTCCATGCCATTCCCTCATGTCCTGTTGCTGTCCCCAGAGAGCAGAGATCGGCACCTGCCTCTCCACTCCCCCTCAGTGATATTAGGTGTCTCTGAAGTAATTTATCCCTAATTAAAATATGAGACTTAACTGGTAGTGCAAAAATCCTTAATCCAATGCAAAATGATCCTGTATGCTTAATTACTGTTGGACAAAAACAACATAGACAGCTGGTGCAGCTGCTTCTGTTGGCTTCCAGATCAAGAGATTAGGACTTATTGCCTTTAGATTTTCATTTCTGTTCAAAGTAAGCTCAAAGTAGGGGAGTGACCTATAGCTAAAACAATATGAGATGCCCAAAGCTCTGCAAAGTATATCCTCTCGGTTTTAAATCTTCATTTCTTTCCTCTCCCCATCACGTTTCCTGCCTAAAGGACCATGACCAAACTGTATGAAGATGCAGACTGGTCGCGTAAGGATCTTGGAGAAGTAATTATTGAAGCTCGGAAGCAAGCAACCAAGTGCAAGATGGGTGCTTTTTGCTTGAGAAGTCTGAGGAATTATTACAGAGAGCTGAGCCAAAGGACCCAAGCAGGACATAAGACATCTTTTATTGATCTATGGGGGCTCATGATTGAATCCATGTTAAATGATGGGGTAATGTCTATTCACCTTTCTTCTCATAAAGTTGGTGACATGATTCTTAGGATTATTACAAGAAAATAAAATCCTAGGAAGAAGTGCTTGGCTAGTAACACTATACTTGGTATGCAGGCAGAGCATCTATTTACATTATAACTTGAAGATGCAGTGTATGTCTACAGTGAAGCCTAAAGTGTGACTAAATGTAATAGAAATGGTTTAGACTAACTCTAAAGTAACTGGCATACTAGTTAACATTTGTAGCTGTCCAAGATTTTTTCAAGATTCTTAGGTGTTTTTTTATAGCCCTATGTTTAATGTCTCTGCTGCTGCAATGTTTGCAGTGTTTACACAAGTCATACATTGAATGTACTGCAGATGTACCCCCCTGTGTAGTTCCTGAATTAGTGCTATGAAAGAGTATAGATCCAGAGCTCCTGAGAGATCTTTGCTGAGGAACTGTCATTTTGCAGTGCCTTTCAGCTGCTTTTGATTTGGTCTCTCAGGACAGCTCCTTCGTAATTTTGTTGGAATGACAAAAGCAAAAGTTTCCATGTAAACTTGCAGTCTGATGTTAACTAGAGAAAAAGCTATTTTATTTTAAAATCCCATAAAAATGTTTATATTTTGTCCAAGTGAAACAGGAAAAAAAAAGTACTGCCACTTCATATCAGATTTCACAGTGTATTTCTGGCCTTGGTGCTTTCTAGCAAAATGTGTTAATATTTCATTTTGCTTAAGTACACTCAAAATATCAATTTCATGTATAATATAAGCCATTAGTATTGGACAGCTCAGGGATTTTTCCTCTAGGGATATTAAACTTCAGTATGAGTTTCAAGAAAATTCTTGATTAGAACCATCATTAACATGCTGCCTTGAAGAACTCATGTTAAATAGATGAAGTATATGATAATAGCAGAATTAGCCAGACCTCCCATGTTTGTTTGGTTTTATTTATTTATTTATTATTATTTTTTTTTTTTTCACTTACATTTGACAATATAAAGTTAGGAGAGCTTGTGAAGCACTTCATTACTGGTGTCATATACTGAATATAGAACGTCTCTTTCTCTTAGTGAGAGTTATTCCTGCTCCCATGATTTTCTTGTCCTCTGTTTATTGGGTATATGGAAGTAAATCTAGGAGGAAATTCAGATAAATAATATCGCATATTCACTGATGTCTTTATGGAATTGATTATCAGCAATTTTTTTTTTTTCTTCTTCTACCTTTTTTCCTTTTAATCCAGAAATGCTACCACAGACTTTCTGACCAACGTCGGGCAGTGAATCAAGGTCAGAACCCACTGCCCATCTACCTTGCCCTCAATGTCAAGGACAAAGTTGCTACCAAAGATTTTAGAGGTAATGTTTCAATTCTGGAAAAAGAGCTATGTTTTAACATAGGTTTAGATCCTTTAAACAATGACAGATAATTTCAAATTCTTGCTCCAAGCCAGAAGTCCTCTTGAGAGATGTCAACGATAGCTGGGAAGCCATAGGATCAACAGCAACAGTTTAACATTTTGTAAAATCCCCTGTTACATTAAATGTGCATATTTAGACGTTAACTTCAGGTTGCTAACATGACATAGATCCATGACACTACCTCAGAAACATTTCAAATTCTTAAAGAAAGTGACTCACAGAAGCTCTAAGTTCACCTAATGTATATTTTTCATGGATGGCTAAAGGCAATAAATGCAGTAGAAACCAGACTGAATTGAAGTCCACCTTCCATGAGAAAGCTTCCTGCTTGCTAGATAACAAGAAACTTAAATTTTCCCTTACCCCTCACTTTATTCTTTCACAGCCTTGTGGAAAGTGCAACAGTGAGTTCAATTGCCTACTGGATCTGAGACGCATCAGTCAGCAGGGTTTGCTTTGGGCATGACCTAAACCAGCCCACCTCCAAGAGCTGACACTTGAAAGGTTCACTCAGTGTCTGTTGGCATTGCCATTTTTAGCAGCATTTTGTCCCCTTGGTTGCTGGAGCTAACATTATTGACACGTGTATTGGCAGAGTGGGTGGAGTTCACGCCATACGAGGTGGGCTTCCTGAAGTATGGTGCCTTCATTCGTGCAGAGGATTTTGGCAGCGAATTCTTTATGGGTCGCCTGATGAAGAAGCTCCCTGAGTCCCGGATCTGCTTCATGCAAGGTGACTCACCAGCCTGGGGGATTGACAAGAATTTAATACAAACACTAATGATTCTTGAAGTTAACCCATAGCAAACTGTTGTTCTGCATGTGGTAGCAGTTGTACTGGGTCATGTCAGAAGTGGTTCAGTATCCCAGTCAGTTACATTCAGCATGTCTCCTGAAACTCACTCATCTGCCCAGCTGGCTTTATCATTGGAACTATGAAAATGAAACTTAAAAAGACAAGTTATGTACCTTTGCAAGTGTGTTTGAAACATCACCGTTGACCTTAAAGTACAAAACCTTTTAAAAGTTGAAAGTCTATGAGACTTTGAGGAAGCTGAGGGAAATAATAGAAAATAAATAGGACATGAGGGAGGGGAATCAGTGAAGGAGCTGACTGAAAATATTTCACTGTAGAAAGAAAAAGGAAATGAAAATAGGAAAATAGCAATGCAGTATTTGTCAAAACTTATGTTGTTCTAGGTAAAACTAGGTAAAACAAGGTGGGAGGAAAATAATTTTAAAATTTCTTATGAAATGAGTTTGCATTCTGAGTCAAGTCTGTCAGTCTAACACTGAAATAGATGTCTAGGCTTAAGTAAAAGTTGAAAAGGAGCAGAAGGCAGTTTTTTTTGTTTTTGTTTTTGTTTTGTTTGTTTCTTTGTTTTGGTTTGGTTTTTTGTTTTAATCAGTTCCTTGTGTTTACCTCACTACTACTGATTATCCATCTCTGACTTCCTAGGAATGTGGAGTAGTATCTTCTCCAAAAATCTCTTGGATGCCTGGCATGCAGCTGACAATTCAGAGGACTTCTGGCACAGATGGACCCAAGACAAAGTGACTGAAATAGGTAAATCTCCAGTGCTTTTTGACTTACGGCCTCCCTCCTCCAGGCCCCTCTGATATGGGATGAAATAACGTACCTCTGATACGGTAACTGCACTCACATTTCCCACGTTTTGTGTTATTCTGTCAGCCTGGTGCTCTCAGCCTCTGGTTAGGGAAGGTACTGGGAAAATTAAGTGCTTTTATGTTACTGAATAGCCAGTGCTTTGCTTAATCTGAGACTGGCATTAGTGAGATTTGTATTAGAAGGTAAGGCACTATCAGACAGACCTTGATGGAAAGAAGATAGGGTTGGTTATATAAAATGGTCCCTAAAGTGCTGAGTTAAATACTTTTGGGAAGAATTGCTTCGATCAAAGCCTCATGGCATCTCTGCTGAGCAGCTTGAGAGTTTTTTTTTTCCAGTTTCTATTCCCCCTGCATTGTGCATCCCTCCCTCAAAATCTGACTGAATTGCAAGATTTAGCAGAGGTACAAGGAAATCAGTGGGGTAGAGCTCTATTACGCCAGCTGAGAAGGGCAGCCCTGGACTGAAAGACCACTCCTTGAAAATATCCACGAGCAACTTCACTGTTAAAATTCAAGTGAAATCAGTGGTTTCATGTTGAACAGACTCATATGGCATTTCTGTGGGCTATGTTTATTTGGGGAAAAAAGCAAAACAAAACAAAACAACTAAATATGGGTTTATATAAATAATTTGTAAGTTTGAGTTGAATTCAGACATGCCAACCAAACTGAACAAGCTGTGTTTTTTAGTCAAAACATTTAATTAAAATTTTCAAGTTTTCTTTTCAAAATAAGCCTAGAATTTCAAATTTAGCCCAATCTAAAACCAGTAACCTCTTCAAATGTGTAAATGAAACGATTTTACTTGCTTTTGTTTGCTTGGAAAACTGAATTGTTTTAATCCTCTTGTTTTATGATAAAAATGGTACTTCAATCAAATATGACCAATCAGTGTTTAGAAAACAAAACTGAGTTTATATTTTATCAGACGATTGTCTGGAACTCACTGCAGACCATAAGGCAAAATAACTCTCTACAATTTCCTTGTGAGAGGAAGTGGAGAGGGAGGTGCCAATCTTTTCTCCCTGGTAACTGATGTCAGGATACACGGGAATGGGATGAGCTGCACTAGGGGACGTTCAGACTAGATATAAGGAAAAAATTATTTACCATGAGGATGGTCAAACACTGGAACAGGATTCCTAGAGAGATGGTTGATGTCCTGTGCCTGTCAGTGTTCAAGGGGAATTTGGACAAACCTCAATAATATGTTCTAACTTTTGGTTAGCCCTGAAGAGGTCAGACTTGATGATCTTTGAAGGTCTCTTCCTACCGAACTATTCCATTCTATTAATTCACTGCTAAAATGGAGATGTTTAAATTAATGGTTTAACACATACAGCACTGAATTCTTTAGCTCCACTTCAGGTGTAATGTTTATGTGCTGTATGGTTAAACACACACAAATACCATGGGCTTGAAGTGTGACTGGATACGTAGTTGTAAAGACACCTGTGTCAAATTCTCTATCCTAGTTGCATATAGGAGGAAAAATATATTCCTATGCATTCAGAAGAGCACCCAGAAATGATCTATAGAGGCAATAATTTTCATATTCCATGAAGCTGAGCTGCTGTGAGTCCATTGTCAGCAGAGAAATGAACTGATCTGGGATGTCATTTGATTCTTACAAGTTGCAAATATTGTAGCAGTAGTGTTCAGATTAATTCTCACTTTTTATTTCAAATGCATATGTAGCCCTGGATCAAAAAGCTTGTACCGCTTTTTGCTGATGCTCAGCAAGTTTCAGGTCCAGCCTTTAAAAAGGTGACCACAAAGAGCTCTAAACATATTGTTACTACTGTTGGAGAAGTCATTGATCCTTTCTCTTCTTTGCATCCTGTTCACATCTTAATTGCGACTATAATTTAATTGTGTGTAATTAATGCCATGTATCTCTAGAGGAACAACCAGACTTGCCTGAGAAGCCCTACGAGATGGCTACCTGCATGTTTACTCCTACCAGTGGCCTCTCCACAACTCTCCGGGATATCCTGACGGACCGCCCTGCTGTCTCCAAGTACCACAACTTCCTGAGGGGCTTCCAGATGCACAATGAGTACATCCAGCACGAGCAGTTTGCAAAGTGGAAAGGTGTAGATAGCATTTCTGCTCATGTGCCATAGTGGTCATCTGAGCACAGGGATTGGAATTCAGTGTGGGACGTTTGTATGTCCTGCAGAGAACAGAATGGCTTTTGTGGTCAATTGTTATCCTTTGCAGAAAGAATAGAGAGGGAAAATGAAGTAACTCCTTACATCATTCGCTTCCAATAACATGACTGTTCAGTTTTGAGGTGATTTGGTACTGACAGTCCTTACTGAGATGAAAAGCATTGGGGTGGGACTTTGCATATGGAAAACCAGCCATGGGTTTTGTGCAGCTTATGGGCTTAGAAAGACTGACAAAATGTGAGTGGAGAGGCTGAAGGAAGCTTTAGGATTGTTGCATGGCATCCAAAAGCAAAGGGAAATTCCTGGATGGGAGGAAAGCTTGCATTTCGTTTGTTTTCTAACTTGACAGGTGTCTTTCTGCTGTTTGCAAATAACTCAAAATCTTTCACTCTTTAGACACCTCACTAGACACCTCTCCTAATGAGTTGAGAGGCAACTCAGAGCACCTGGAGCTGGTGGATGCAGCTTTCTTCTTTGAAACCAGTTGTCCACCCCTTATGAGACCAGAGAGGAAAGTGGATGTCATCATACACTTAAATTACACGGGTGGATCACAGACCCTGGTAAGAAGCCTCAAAAATGCCTTTGTTTGATTTTCCTTTGCTTTCTTCAGCTTTCAAATAGGTGTCTGTAGAATATTATTAGTAGAACTTAGCAAAATGGTGTTTCCAAACCTTAGAAGAAGAATGGAAATTCCTAGAGGGAAGAACACCTGATTTTTTTTTCCTCAAATCACTTTTGAAAGAACACTAAATGGAATACTCATAGCTCTCTGCTTCACCAATAAAGTGCAGAGCGGCACAATGAAATTATTATGGTTGAGCTGCAACTTCCATTACAATTTAATATAAGATTTTATAGCACAAATATAGCTGGAAAAGATTTTTCTGTGATTCAGATGTAGAATTTATTCTGCATTTTCCTTATATGTATAAAATTTTATTTATCTTTTAATTTTAAAATGTGGTTTTCAGCTGTCCAATAACAACATAGAGAGTAAAGGCTTTCTTCCTCTTTATTTCTATCTTTTTTTAATGAATGCATTTTTTTTTTCTCTTACTGCAGTGAGCTTGAAGCAAAATATCAAATGCATTTATCATGTTTGCAGAAATCTGATTATAAAATGGCTATATAGATTTCAGAAGTGGTACTCAGCACTTAAAAAGACAGATTTAGACTTCCAAATGCATACTCGCAGTTGCAAACCTTCCCCTGAAAGGGCCCTGAAAATGTGAAGGTCACTGGTTAAGATTCTGTCATTATTTTACAAGTGGACAATACTCTAATGCTGCTCTTACACTGCGATGCCAAATGAAAATTAAAATATGCTAGCTTGAAATTTCATATTATTTCTAAAATTCAAAGTTTAAAATGGGGAAGTTGGTCTCAAAATCCTGCTAAAATCTACTGAAGCCAACTCACAAATTATAACTGCTATATAAACAGGTAACATGACTGCAAATCCTTACTGTCTTGGACTGAAAATTTAGTTTTGTTTAGATGCAAATTTTTCTTAGTTCTCCTTTAATTAATGATGCTCTGTAACAATCTTTCAAATTACCTGTTCTGTTCCTAAAACATATTTCCATTTTAAAGAGGTGTCTTAGTACTGATCTAAAATCTTCTTTACCAACTTAATATCAAGTGTTTTCCTGCACATTTATTTTCAAAAAGCTCCTTAGGGAACAGAAGAATTAGGGACTGCAGGTGTTCACATTATCTCTAACCTTCCAGTGCTCTCAGGCTATTTTGTGCAGTTTAACATGAATTAAGCAGCAGCCTGATCTTGTTTATCTTTTCCATTTCTCAAACTGCTGCTGTTGGGCACTGACCAGCCTCTAGAGCAGGCGTGCAGTTACTTCTCGGAGCAGGGAATTCCATTTCCCAACATTGGGCTGAAGGATGATGAGAAGAACCTGAAGGAGTGCTACATATTCGATGGTGCAGACACTCCAGGAGCTCCTCTCCTGCTTTATTTTCCACTAGTGAATGACACCTTCCAAAGATATGTAGCACCTGGTAAGTTACCACTACCCAGATGTTCTAATGACCCAATTAACTTCTTCACTCCCTGAGAGTTTCTTCTTTAACCCAATACAAAAATCCTTTGCTTGCTTGCTTGTTCCTACTAGCGAATACATTGCAAAAGGGGATGGTACAAATTATTTGCAAAAATCAGTGAAATCTCGGGCATAATTTTAGTTTGAATCTTGGTGCAGTTCAGTGAAAGAAGAAATGTGTTTCTCAAGTAGAGGAATGGGATCTAATTTCACCTTGTGATGTCCAAAATTTTACTTTAGGGTGTAGAACAAAGCCTAGTTCTCAGATATGTATTTTGATCATATTCAGATCTAGGGAGAAATAGCTTTAGAGTATAGATTTGTGGAGGGCCACTGTGCTTTCTATTTGCACTGTTTAACACATTGATTGTATATGCTGGGAAATCAAAGCAATAGTATGTAATCTAAGACTTGATAAATGCAGTCAAAGTGTTCTTTTGGACCACTGTTTGAGACACTGCCTTTGTTTTTATTATGATTTCCAAGGCTACTAATATTTTGCCTCCTCCTGCCCTGTACATCTCCTTATTCCTTTTATCATTAGTATGTATTCTACTCAAGAACCCTCATGGTATATGACTTGATGACCTGTTAACTCTCAAAAAATGTCATGCCATGAGTTGGCCAGTAGACGGTGCTGATTGCAATGGAATGTTGAGTGATGCCTTTTTTTTTCTCTCTTTTTCCAAAAGGGTTTTGTTTAGAAGTACATTTTTCAGAGATCAGAGCACTGCAATTGACTTCATAGCAACCACATATGTGATCTCTCTAAATTATTCTTGACATAGTCTATCAGAGGACTATAATTCCCTGGGACTATGCAAACTCCTTCCTCTTTTCCCCTGACAGGCATGGCTCGTAGTGCTGCAGAAATGGAACAGGGCAAGATTGATCTCTCCAGTTTCTGCTCTCCATACTCAACGAGAGAGGTCTCGCTGAAAGCAGAAGATTTCAACAAACTTCAGAGGCTGACTAATTACAACATAATGAACAATGAGAACATGATTCTTCAGGCCTTGCGCATGGCTGTGGCACGGAAGAAACAAGCTCTGAGCCAGCCAGTATCACAGGCACAGGCCTCTGGTTGAACAGCATTTTCCTCTCTTAATATTTATCATGACAGCGCAGAATTATTTATCAAATGCAATAGCTACTTCACTCTTCTTGGCAGGCGCCGTCTCTTTCTAAGTAGCCTTCTCAAAAAAGAAAACTTGAAGTACTGACTTCAGAGCCACATGGTTTGGTTTACTGATACAGTTGCTTTTCTGGTCAGAAGTTTTGATATCAGACAGGCTGGTCTGTTGTTAACACTATCTCATTGTGATGCACAGAATGCAAATTCAGCTGTGTGTGATAGGGAAATCGTTTTAACTTTCTCTCTGCAGTATCTTAATGGTTTGGTTGTTAGTATTTTTTCATCTGCAAAATATTCTGGCATTTCATTGTGACCGTTGGTAAATCTATGAAGCCCTCTTCAGACACAGAAGGTGGTGATTTTAACATATAAAAATATTTTGTTTGGTTTTAATAACTTGAATTAAATGGTGTTCTACCTCATAAAAAATTTGTTGCCCTGATACTTTTTTGTTATGAATTGTCATGAAATATCATGTGAAGGTTACTTAGTTTTTCAGATTTGTGATGGGTGATAGATATATAGAGATGGTGACTTTTTGTCCGCAATGTCTCTTCTTAACAATTAAATCAAACTTATGAATTTGTTTTGAAGGGCTACTGCCATTTTCTCCCACAATAAGCTGTGTTCTGTCTCAGATCACATACATGTACTGCAGTTATCTCCCTGAAAAGCGATTTTGCTTCAGCATCACCTGGAACTTGTTCAATGAAGTGAGCTGAAGCATTACCAAAACAAGTAGCATATGAGGGGGATTGCAAGGTGTATGATAATCGCATACACACAATCACACTATTGAAATGGAATAAGATAACAATATTCTGTTCACTGCATCACAGTTGTTAAACAGCCATAAAATGAAAAATACATCTGCAAGTACAAATTAAGATACAATTGTCACAGAGTAACCTAGTTATTTGGCAAGTATATTGAAGGACAGTGGCTAAAGGGGAAAAGTTGATTTAAGCACACACAAATATGTAACAGCTCTCAAACAACCAGCGTGATTACCAAAGAACAGATGAAGAGGTGTCCAAAGCATTTCCTGGGAATGCACTAAGTGATGTGCATACACGCATAATGAAGGCAACCTGATGAGCAACCCATAAACAAAAAGCAGCACTCCTCTTCAGGCTGTCCAGGAGACCGGTTTGTGACAGGAACAGGAAATGGTTGTGTGTCATTCCAAAGAAGTGAGAGGTTGTCTGCCAAAGCAAGGATGTTGATCAACCATCACTGCACATGCGTGTTTATATATAACAGAATAAATATATTTCTTCCACTTCAGCTAACAATAAATTTCATAAGCAAATCCTCTCCCCCTTGGGGCAATTGTTTAGATATTATGAAAAAAATATTAACTGTTTTGCTTAAAAAAAAAAAAGCTCAGCTGCTCAGAGAAGGGAGTCTACTGAAACACACAACAGTCAAGAAAAGTCCACCACAGAGGAAAGTGTAGTTTGTTTTTTATATGAATTTTTCCTCAGAGGCAAATTACTGGAGAAAGATGAATAGTCTTTAGTCTTTTCTAGACCTGGAGCTGGTTATTTTGGTCCTAGACCCATAAAAGAGTTGTGAAACATAGACAGTGGCTGGCAGCTGGCCAGCCAGCATGAGAGTTAGAATAGTCTCTTACCTCCTTGTGCAGCGTGGCCTAAAAGAAGTAGGTAAGAGCTATAGAAGGGTCTTTTCTCTACACGCATTTACCAGCAAGGCATGTAGATATTTTCACCCTTATCTTAAATCCTGTCTGATGTTCTATCTGAAAAGCCACTGATAAGCTCAAAATAAAGAACCCAAATAGTCAAAATGGGCATCATGTTTTAATCTTTAATGCCTACCAGGGAGGGTCTCATCATGTTTGTCAGAGTTGTCCTGTTACTGCAAAGATCTGTGTTGTATCAGCTTCACCAAGTCTGTGGGCTCATGGGGTACCTGGATCAATTTCATTTTTCAGTGTTTTTTTTTTTTGGTAGAAGTTTACCCTGTTAGATACTCTGCTTGATTTTACCTCAGGACTTTTTGATGGTAAATGGTAAGCACCTGCTCCTTCCTGGTTTTACCAGCCTCAGGCTAGTTAGAAAATACATATTCCTTAGAAAAGGGACCTAAGGGTCCCTCCTACACCTTCTGCATGTCTATTAATGGAATTTGAGATGTACCCTAAAATATCAGAAAACCTGAACCAAAACAGAAACAGTTTCTTGGACATTATCGTTGTGTTTTCCGTTACTGGATTTTTCCTGTTCTGTATGCTCACGCTAGATGTGTCCCAGGTGCCTGTCCTGGGCCTTATCACTAGGCCCTCTTCTAGCAAAGGCACTTGCTAGCCAGTGTCTAGGATGGGGTTCCTCCAGCTCCATCCATGCTCTTCAGTGCTTACTGTGGGGGGCACTCCCACTGAGTTTAAGAGATCCTCTGGAGGAGGGGATAGAGGCCTGGAGACCGGCCCAGAGTTTTTCTTTCCTTGTACTATTCAAGTCAGATTTTCCCAGGGGAAGGCTCAAGGGACAACAGCTCAGCCACTGCAGAAGCTAACAAAACAATCCAGGCTTACCTGATCAAGTTTCTCAACTTTGGACAAACAGCCAAGACTGCTTATCTGATTCAGCATCTTTTTCATGGATTTACTTGGTTTACCTGATTATTGAGCTTGGTAATGCTTATTTCTTACTGTAAGAGTAGGATGATTTGATTTTGGGAATGACTGTTGCAGACAGGCCAATAGAAGAAATTAGGATTTAAGGAATGTTATTACGATGCTGAAGATCTCTTACCAGAAATAATGCCTTTGGTGGAACGTTGTAGGTACAGGATTGAGGTTTTATATTGTGCATTTTCCTGATGTGTGTAGAAGGGGAAGACAGGTGGTGGGTACTACCACCATTTTGTGAGAATACAGCATTAGCTCCAGCAGACCTCAAATGGTGATTTCATACCAGATATCTGGGCATGTTAGCAGCGGGATACATGGAAGGGCTATGCACTTACATATCTGTTGTTGCAGGTTTCTGCCAGAAAAAAAAAAAAAAAAAAGTGTATTTTTTATATCAATTTAATTACACTGCATCGTGTTGTAAACAACTAAAACAAATTTTGAGGAAAATGAGGAAAATGTGTTGTGTTCTTTTTGTCTTGGTTTCCTTTTTTTTTCTTTTTTTTTTTTTTTTTTGGCCTGTTTGTGAGAGTCCCGAAAGCAGGAAAACATAATCAAGTTGACCAAGTACACACATGAAAGTGGGGAAAAATCTACCAGCACGTAACTCTACTCTAGAAAAGTAAATAAAATTTGGTTGAAATGCAGAATCTTGAAAAGTTTTGTCCACAATCCCTTTTATTGTTGATTGAGTTACTGTTGAGCTGCTGTTTCCCTTCCTCCTACACATATCTACTGTAATCTTCTCTGATTCGTGCATTGTTAGGCTGCCAGGTCGTAGGTATCCATGCAAGTGCTGTGCACTATCACTCCTTAATCTTGATTTGCTAATAGCTCTAAGCATCTTGGTGTGTACAGCCTTCCTCCAACAAACACCTGTGGTGTTTAGCTATCAAATAAACTCAGCAAATTCCCTCCCCTTCTCTCTTCATACTTTCCCTTTCAGGCAATAAAGAAGGTGGGGCACAGATAAGGCACTTGGTGCTCAACAGGTGCCTCCTTAAAGTTTGCAGAGATACTTCATGAGTCACTGCTAGCTGTTGCCTCTAACACTAACGTGACACCCATATCTGACTTGTATGCAGCTGGGAGCACAATGGGATCCTACTGGAGTGCTCGTGAGGTAAGAAATTCAGACTAAAATGCATTAGAAGCTGAGGATGACCTGGGGTGGGTTTGAGACTGGGATTCTGCTATGTAGAATAGGACTCAGGAGCTGTTAGTCCAACTTTCTGCATGTATTTGCTTATGTCAGGCTGGATTTGCTGTTACTAACATTCCTGTGGAGGCATTTTTGGTGGTGGAGAGAAGTTCAGCTGCATTGGGTGACCCATGCAGAAACTGGGAAAAAGTCTGAGGTTTCTCACAGAAGTTTGCTGAGGAACTGGGCTGAATCTGTGGTTTAATGCAGGCATGTTGGGATCTTTCTCAGCACAGCATTTGTCAGCTATGAGTATTGTTGTTTGCTGTGCCTAGGTAGCTGTGCTAGCAGCCACCTGGTAGTGGTTTATATAGGAGAGTCACAGACTAACAACAGTAGTTAATCATGGACACAAAGATAGAACTAGTTTGACATTTGTGCATGGCTGACACCCAAGAAAATCTTGGTCTGTGAATTCTTTATTTTTTTTTTCTCCTCTCTTTTGCTGGAACATAGGCAGGGAAAGCCCCAAAACTCTCTATTGGGCTCCAGAAAGTCTCATGCTCTGTCCTCTCCGCAGCTCTGAAATTAACTTGCTGTCTGACTATGAATGAGTTATTTAATCATTCTGTGCCCATCTTCACTAGCTGTAAAATGGAAATTACAGAGCATTTCTGCTCTGTAATATAGGGATATGTGTTAGCAAAAGAGTTCATTGAAACCAATGAAGGGCTCAGAGACCTCCAGTGTAGGACCTCCATGGCTTAACAAATAAACAGAGGAAAGTGTAAATGAATTGGCTAAAGAAACTCTATGAATCTATAGGTTTATTACTTCAAAAGGATGGGAGAGTAATGAACATAATCTTGCAATGGTCTTCATGTGGGAGCTGTGTCTTCAAAGCAAGGAGTGCGGTCCCTCATCCTCTCTGCTCTTCTCCCCTGCCCTTAACTACTAAAACAGCCTCAAGAGAAAGAGTGAAGCTAGAGAATTCTTAGTGATAGAGGGCAGGAGAACTAGTCTTCCAATTTTGCTGTATGGTGTTGAAAATTGCAACAAACATTTATGGGAGGGCATGATTTATGAAGCATAAACCACTTAATATTATGTGAGTAATTGTTTTGTCGTATTCCTGCAGAGTGAAGAATGTCCATGCAGCTCCCTCTCAGTAAAAATCATAAGGATGAGAAATCTGAGAAAAGCAGATCTCTGTGAGTATTGCAGTTTTTCTTTACACTTCCCAGTAGTTCGGTTCTGAAAGCAGTGAGGATAATTAAGCACTGTAACATGTATCTGTGTACAAAGCATCACCATGGTTTCAGATATTGTTCCATATTTGAATATGTGCTATTCTTAGAATACACTCTTTTATAAACAATACCTTTCAGTTTATAGAAGTGTTACTCTTAATGGAAATACCAGAAGTCAGATGCGGTATTCTGTGAAGTATCTTACTTGCTAACAAGTAAGTGTCTCTGTGCCTCTGCTTCTGGATGAAAATGCCAGCACTGATGATGAGTGGATGCTACAGGCTGTGGGGTAATATGTGGAGCTCTGCTATCACCTGTCCATCTTTTGCAGGCAGTAGAAATACATTCAGGCACATCTGTATTTCTATATCTGATTTGAAAAAAAGAAAGAAAAACAGCAACAACAAAAAAGGCATTATAGCTTATTGCCAAACAACTTCTTCTGGGAATGGTTTACTGAAATGTATTTGAAATACCAGACTTGCAAGGCAAAAACAATATAACTGAAATGTTTCTGGGGGCTCTTGGGAGAGTAGAAAAAAGAAAATCTTAGTGGTTACACATGTAAGACAAACCAAGCTGATGGGACAACTCAAATATCTGTCTCAGAGAGAAAACACAAGGCAGGAATGCAGTGGGAAGGAAGTGAATGCGTACCTTTACGTAGTAATTAAATCCTAGTGAATTCATCAAGAATATTTGCTTCCATTGAGACCACATGGCTTTCTGAAAAATATTGGACTGGCCTCAAAGGTTTTGCTCACCATTTTAAAAGGCTAGTGTATGTTGTTAAAGCTCAACAAATGAGAAATTATTCACTGTTAAAAAGCAAACCGAAACTGAGCAATTTTTTATTTTTATTTTTATTTTTTTCATCATAGATCCATAAGACTAACTCTAGTATCTCTAAATAAAATTACAGATAATTTCAGGCTTAGGGTTAGTCTTTGCTCAGTTATTATTTTGGAGAATACTTTTTGTGGGAATGCACTTCTCATGTAATTCACAAATTTACTCACATATTTGTAAGCATTTGAAACATTTCCAACAAAACATTTTTGGAAAAGGTAGAAAACAGTGGCTATATTTCCCATTCACAGTTATTTATTTACTATTTTTGTATAATTTAAAGTTGTTAAGAGAGATGGAGTTGCTGACAGAGTTGAAAGAGGGAACAGAAATAGTTCAGGTTGCCAAAACCTATCAGTGCTTTGATGGAGTCAGTTGGTTAGGCCAAACTGTAGTTTTTGGAAGACCATGTGTCAAAGACAAGAATGCTTTGCTTTTCTTGCTCTGGGGCACTGTGCAGCCAAAGGAGAGCCAGTGTCCTCCTTTGTGCCGAGGAGCTGCTACCTACAACATCTTTGCCTCCTTAGATCTTGCACAAGTTCTATAATAGAGGATTTGTTTTTATATTACAGGATACCTATGTCAATTAGCTATGATCATGATCTCCTAGCTTTTTCCTTTTGTGTCAAACAAAAGGTCATATTTGTATGTGGTGTGAGCATAATAACAAGAATTATGCTACTAATGTGTGTTGAAATCTGATATGATTTCATGGCTTACTCATGAAGCAGAAGAATTTGCTCTAACATATGTAGGATATCAGGCAACTACAAGTAGTACATATAATTCCCAAGATAACGGTGTCCCAATTTCTGGGCTTATTTGAGTTTAGCTAAAGTTTTTCTATAAAAAGTTGTAATAATGGTGATACCAAACCAGTCCAAAGGTTCATCTGGTTCTGTAGTCCTCAGAAGTGGCCTACAGCGGATACTTCTGGGCAGGAGAAACACCAAGGCATGCTTTTCACCACATCACTCTTCCCACAGATCACCTGATAGATCTGTGACTCACAAGGTCTGGCTCCTGATTCAACAGTATTCTTTGGGATGGTCTGTATGCTTATATCACAATTAAATAGTTATGGACATTATTATTATTATTATTATTTAATCTTATTTGCCTTGCTTGGGCAGCAGAAATGCCTTCTAGAGAAATTCTGATATTTTCTGGGTGGCCTGAAAAGGCCTTTTCTATATATTATTTAGGGTTCTCTCTCACACAAAGATGAGTGCACCCTTGCATTTATTCCAGAACTGGCAGACAACTTAGCATTAACAGCTGCACAGCTGCAGCTGTCTCTTGTTTTTAAACTGTGAAAGCTTTGTGGCTGTCACAAACGTATCCACTGCTCCAGCGGAATCTGGATTCGCTGCCTGGATGGTGCTATTTCTCTGCAGCTGTAGAGGTTAGTGTGTGGAGAAATGTGTTTAATTGCCCGAAGTCTGAACATCAGTCATCCAAACAGGCTGGCTTGAGGCACAGGCAAAACAAGGCACTGTAACACATTCCTAGGGGCAGGTACAAGGCCGTGGCTGTTTTCTCCTGGCAGGGAAGAGCTGGCCTTGCTGCTGCTGTTGGGAGAAGGTAGCTGTGAACTGTAGCCAGCTGGAACCACCCAGTACAGGAGTCACAGGCCAAGGTCCCTGGGCTCTCTACTTTCCTGTATTCCCATCAAAGTGTACAAGGGACAGAAATGGCTGCACTGGATCAGACCAAAGGTCTCTCCTGACAAAGTTTGAGAGTAGCCAAAGGCAGGTGTCTGTGGAGGAGGATGAGAGTAAGGTGAAAGTGTATAGTGCTCCCTCATCCTCCAAGCACTTCAGATGTGGTCACATCCCAGGCCAAGCAGCACAAATGCTGCCACTATTCCAGTCTCCCCTTGAGCCTATGCAATCTTTATGCATCAACAACAGTCTTTGTCCAGACTCTGGTTTCCTTGTCATAAAAACCTCTGCTACTATCTCAATGCTCATCTTATTTGCCTTCTGTAGTGGCAAAATCAGCTTGGCTTTTGCTATTGAAAGGCCTTGAATTTGTTTTTCCATCCAGTGCCTATGTTTTCCTGTCAGTTGGTGTGGTGGAGTTTGGCTTTCACAAGTTACCACCATGTGTGGGAAGAGATCAGTTGTTGCAAAAGTCTTGTTTGTCAAGGGCTGGTCCACCAACCAAGACCTCTAAAAGAGAGAGCTGAGTCTTCATCCTCAAGTCCGTCGTAATTTATTTCTTCACAGCCCTCTTTGAAGCCACCTCTGTGCAGGACCCTGCATTTCCACCATGTAAGAATTTCTTTCTGGAAAGACTTCTCTGCTGGCTAAGTACAACTGCATTTCAACCTAACAAGAACTAGACCTATACTGTGAAAAATCCCTATTGTCAATCTTGTTTTCAGTGAGGCTATTTGCTAGACCATCTTGCCCAACTTTGCATTTAGCCAAGTCCAAGGTTCCAGAAAGTTTCCTGAAATGTACCAGGCAGTACAATTTTTTTTATATTTTATTTTTAATGTGACAGCCTAATTTTCAGTTAGTGTTTTTGTTAGATAAATTGTGAAACTTGTCTTTATATCTTGCTATAGTGCTAAATCTGTGTCTTGTTGCTGTGTCATTTCAATAACAAACTCACAATACTGCACTGACCATTAATTTTAAAATTTGAAAGGCAATATTGCTAATTTTTTCCCTACATCCTCTGAATCCTGGGTAAACCACCATAGTGAGAATTTAGTTGCTGTGTTCTCCAAAGGAAACTCTTTGATAGGAAAATGAATTACTGAATAAATGTTCTAAACAAGCTGCATACACTGCTTCTTACCCTTTCCACTGCCTGTAGTATGAGTGTGAGGGGCCAGCTGCAGCTGCATTGTGAGGGAGGCAGGCAGACAGTATAAGTGAGCCAGCCAGGACTAATGCCTTAGGGTGAAATCAGTCTTCTCTTAAAACAAATGTGCTCACTGACTTTAGCTGTGGTTGAGGGAAATCCTCGAGCATGGTGCTATGATAAAGAGCATTGCTATCCCTGCAAGGCATCTCATATGGATTCCTCATGCTACTAGCCCCTCAGTAGGGCTGTGTTTGCACTGAGAGAAATCCTAAAGGCAGCCTAAGAAAAATGCTTGACATTAGGTCAATGCTTGTACCTGAACAAAGACAGAGAAATAGTTATGTAGATAACTACAAAGTTGCAACAAGACCTATAAAGAGTGATTTCCTAATTGGTTAAGAAACTGAAACAAAAACACATAAAAGGAGCAATTGCTGATCACCAGAAACTCCTCCCTATGATGTCATACCTGAAGAAAGGCTTTTCTTACTGTAATTGAAAGCTGATCAGATCAAGATCAAGGTCTAATTGCGTAACTACTAATCGCACATGGCAAAATGGAGCTCTGGTCCTGACTGATCTTTATCATAGAAAAGTAACAGCCACAGTTAATAATATGAATAACAAATGGATGGGGATCTTAATGAATATTATCTGAATCAACTTTACAGTTGCAATTGTTAGCAGCCTCTGTTCCTTTCTATTCAATCTTCTCATTGTTTTCATCCACTCATCATCCAACTCTGTTCCCACTCTTCTTCAGTTCTTAGCTACCATGTAACTATGTGCAAAAACCAGTTTCCCTCTGATCACACATATTGTTTATTTTCTAGTGCAGAAGACTATTTCTAGGCCTTTCTCTCACCTGTTTCTCAGGCCCTTAGTGAATTGCTGATAGAAACACCAAGATGGAGTGTACTGTATATATGGTATTGTATGTTGCATTGTATACAATTGAATTGTACTGTATAGATGGTAAGAAGCATGCAGATGAAAAGCCTTTGCTGTGACTTCATAGCATCATAAGCTGCTACTAAAAGAGACAATGTGTACAGTCAAGGAGGTCACTAAAATATTATTTGTTTAGGAATCCTGATCAGGGCACCTCCTTGCAGGTGGAAATACCTACTGCTAGGTATCAAGGCACACACACATCTTCCTGTAGCCATGCTGACTTCTTTGTACCTTCTGTGTGCAAGAATAGAAAGCTGTTTTGGTGGTTAAAGGTATTATATACAATGTTCCCTCATGACTTGCTGTAGACTTGTGGCGTGTCCTTGGAAAAGGTGTTTTTAATCAGAGCCTTACTTCCTCATCTCTAAAGTAAGGACTGCAGAGTGGGTATTAGGCACCTAGCAGGGGCATTAGGAGGATAAACTGTTTAGTGTCTGAAGGACTGGTGAAAGTAGTCAACTTTGATAAACGTGTCAGGCTCATCCCTGTCTCAAAGGCAAAAGCTGGGAGCAGCTACCATACTCTAATACTGTACCAGCACAAGTGTTACTGCAGCTGTTGTATTTCACTGAACAGGGATGATCTTATGAAAGTCTTTTGTGGTGGTACTACATGCTCTTAGTAGACTTCACTATCCTCTTGTTCAGAGGAAATACCTATCTAATGAGTGGTTGAAATGGGCTTTTAAATGTTTTATAATTTTTTAAATCTCATAACCTGTTTTAAAACAGGTTGGAAGAGGGCGGAGGCAATGAAAATGAACAAGGGAGAAGCTCGGGTGGAGAAGTGAGGCTGGAATGAGTAGGTAATGATGCCAGCAATGTAGAACCAAACCATGTGTTTTGAGAAGACTAGACTAGAAGTTAGACAGAGCTTCATGGCCCTTCATTCTTTCTCCTCCACTTAGATTAAAGAGCTATAGGCTGTGGCACACTGCTCAGAACATGACTTTGTTTCAAACATGATAAGCTCATGTTTGAGCTTGGAAAGTTCCAGCAAACCTGGATGGACATCTGTGCAAGTGCTGAGATATGTTTCATGAAGTGCTGTACTAATAAATAACACAGCACAAGACTAGCATTCAGTTTCTTTGAAACATATTCAGGGGTTATCAACAGATAACAGCAATACAATATGTGCTTTGATTTCTGAATAGGCATTCTGTATTTACAAATTTCTTTGGGCTGAGTTGTGTAATGCCTTTTCACTCCTTATAAAGTCCTTATAAAGCTAAGCTGAGCAGTGCCTTTTCCCATGCTTACCATCTCCCACGTCTTCTTAAAAATTATTGTACCTTGGCGTTTTTGATCATCTTTGATAATGATCATATTTTTACTCTGTATCCTGTTTCCTATTGCACAGTAGTGTATTGCATTTAAGACCAAAGTATACTTTATTTGACACTGAACAGTGACCACAAATAGAATATCAGCAGATCTGTTCTACTACTATTAGCTGTTATGTGGCACATTCCAAGAAGTTCATAAAGAACGTGAAGATTGATACGCATATTTACTCATTGCAGGACTTGCTTCAAGATATTTGAGATAGTCCTTTGATAAGGAGAAGAAGGTGCAACTTCCTGCCTTCAGTATTTTAATGTGAAAAATACATTTTTTTTGTTCATCGATTACCAACAGATTTTCTTACATACTATTAAAGATCCTGCAGAATTTGTTCTAAATCAGTTCTGGTTGCTCCAGTTTCAACAAGACAACAGTATCTGCAGATCATCCAGTTGTGCATTAAGCAATGTGACTGATACTGTAATCAGTGATTCACTCCTTCCTGTACATGCTGAGCAGAGAGCAGCTTTGTTTTATGCATGTGTGCTCTTAGTGCTCCTTCACAGGCATGAGATGAAGCATGCTGCTGAGGTGAGCCTTTTGCCAGAAGGGCAATGTGATACGGCTTGTGGGATGTCAGAGTCCCTGCAGAGGCTTATCCTGAAGACTCTGAGGCTTATCCTGAAGCAGTGCCAGGGAAAACCTTGCCCTTGAGGACTTTTATCAGTGATGTTCTCCAGAGAGGAGCTTCAGCCAACCTTTTTGCTGAATTGAGGCCATTGATTACCTTACAGATAAGGGCCAAGAATCTTGAGGTAATTTGCTATTATGTGGGAGGCCAATGTAAAGAAGAGAGGCTAGATTTTACATGGCAGTGGTAGTCTGCATCACTGACATTTGCAATTGTTTTGCAAATAATGAGGCCTTTCATCATCCAAATATTATCTGGGAATCTTTCACTTGGGCTTGTGTACAGCATAAGGATTTCTCTATCACTTCCTTCCCAGACAGTCAAGTCTGGCAGTGAGACTGGTTAGTTGGTTTCCATGTAATATAATTGATATATATATATATATAATAATCATGCTATGATTATTCTGTTTATTGCCTTCCAGCATAAACATGGGCATCACATGGCAGCAAGTCCTGATTCCATATGATACATTTGTAGGTTCACCTGGACTGGTCCTCTGCCTGAAGCACGATCAAATTTACCTGATCTGTCACTGATAAATTATCTGAGTAGTACTGTCTGAAATGAATCATAAAAAAATTACAAAAAGGCTCTCGACAGAGCTCACTAGAATACTTTTAGAGCTGGAACAGTTTTCCTACTATGTCTTTTGTTTATTTCCACCTTGCTCTGCAGAGACACTGATCATTGTCCTCTTTTTTACACTCATTTGGACATTCCATAACTGATTGTTACCCTCTTCTTTTGTCATTCTTTGTTGTTAAATTAGCAAACTCAATTCCTTCAGCTCATTCTCGTATGCTAGGCTGATTGAGACAGTCCTCTTCAATCTGGATATGTTTCATTTCAATAGCTGGTCACAGTTAAAAGCCTTTAAAGGAGGTAGAAAGTGAGTGGAAGAGAGCTAGAACCTGGAAGACACTGGGCATCCACTTGTTCTTGTCCATGGCTGGGAGTGTATGCAGACATCTGAGTCTCCCGCACTTACATCTAGCATTATGTATTTGGATCTGGTCCTAAAGTTATATAAATCTATGTTGTGTTTGTAAGTTACCTGATAAGTCCAACAGCACTATAGTTTTGTGGCATAATTTGTTATTTTTCATGCAGTGGTCTAGTTGTAATTGCGTGTTTTCGTATTCAAATGTCTTTATCTGCATTCTTGTCTTGGGCTATGTTGAGACTGAGGCCTCACTGGTTACTAACTGAGCTGGTGTTAGTGTAGATCATCAAGCTGTGGGAGTTTGTTTTGCTCTTATTAATGGTGAACAGCCTTGTTAAAGATTTTTGTAACTTTTGCTACAGGTCTACTGTGTTCAGAGAGGATGACAGATTGAAGAAAGTTTCCACCACAGCTCTATCTAGATGCAAGTCAAGAGTGTAGTACTGGCTTCTTTGATAAAGAAACTATCTAAAACCCATCTTCTCAAACAAGCTTCTTATCTAGTATGTATGACAGAGATTTGCCAGACCACAAGTGAAAAAATTCTCAGAAGCACACATACCTTCTCTCACACTGCCTGAGGATGTACCTATGCAAAGTTAATATTCTCTTTTTCACTTACTAAAAATCAACGGAAGAATTGTAGAAAATATTGTGGGGAAGACAGCTAAAAACATGCTTTTATGACCTTCTTAACCAATAAATTGTTATCTAAAGGTATATTACATGTATTCAGTATTTTAAAATAATAGTAATAAGTTTAAATTATTGTAATATTACTTACAAGTATTATAGAGGTCTGTATTTGTAATAGTGAAATCTTTTCTTCTCCACTGTGGACAGTAAGGTGGAAACTATCAAATGCATACTGAAAAACTGGAAGATGTTTCATGTTTGGGTTGTATCAGAAGACTTGAAAGATAAACCATATGCAACATGATTGCAGAAATTGTTTTAAGCAATACCTATTCATTGCCACATAAGTAATACCACAAGTTTAAAGAAAGTGTGGAATGAGAACCAAAGACTGACAGATAAAGAAAAACATAATTACTGATAAGGTGTTCTTTTCTTGTGGGTCATCTGGCAATAATAATAATAGTAGTTATTTTTTGTGTGATGATTTTAATCATGGGATGTCAAGGCAAGTTACAAAAGAGGAAATGATCATTATCACTGTTGTATTGATGGGAAAATGCAGAGAAGATTAATTTAAATGGAAGCAATTGCCTACAATGACCTAGCAGCCTGGAACAGAGCTGGGATTGGAGCCATCGTGTCATGAGACCTTTTCCAGCAGGTTACATGCTTGGTCACACTGCTTCTCAGTATGTATCCCATAGTACCAAACTGTCTCATGTTAACACCAAATCTGACCTGCTACTGTGATTACAAAATGAGTTCTAAGGGTTGGAGACACTAGAGACAACTGTGGTTGCCCAGCAGACAAAAGAAATGCCTGTTGTATAAACATGAGTACAGAACAACGTACAGAACCTAGGAGAGCAGAATGGCTCCAAATTGGAGGGCTGGTAAGAGTGAACAAGTGTAGAGGGAGTGAGCCCTGCCATGCTCTTCACTTCAGGGTCTCAACAAACTGGGGACAAATCAATAATGGGTTTTGTTAAATAAAAATAGCTTCCCCCTCCCCCCCCTTTTTTTTTTCTCAACAGTTCCCTTTACTACGATAATTGGATATTAGGACATATAGATATATTAGGATATCAGCTTCTCTGAATCTCCATTACTGACCAGAGCTTCAACCTGCTTGACAGAACAGGTAGTAGTGAGGGTTGCTGAGTAAGGGTGTTTAGGAAAAGTAATAAAAACAATATCTGCTTTTTGCAGCTTACCGTCTATGCAGTGCTATAAGCTTATGTTCTAAGATTTTTATCATAATATGTTAGTTACAATATATATTTTTTAAATACAGTTAGTCAAACTGACTGCTATGTAAGCCTGTCCTTGCCTACTGCTTCCTCTGAGACTGTCCGGACCAAAACCATCAAGAACTGCAAAGATCCAATCTGGAATGAAACATTTTGCTTCAGGATTCAGAGCCAAGTAAAAGTAAGATGCAGAGTGCATTTGTTTGTCTATTTGGGCGGAGATCTCATTGTGTGATCTATATGTAGGGTACTGTAAAAATAACTATGTGCGAGGGACTGGAGGGATGGTGGGTAAAGGGAATGTGCAGTAGCATGCAGCAGCAGAATTAAATTTTATTTTTGTGTTGTGTAGAAGATAGATATTTCACAACTATTCTTATAATGTTCTACTACTTTTCACTTTTTCTTTTTTATTCTTTTTCCTTTCTTTTTTTGAAGTCACTGCTTTTCAAGAGTAAAGGTGAGAATTTCAGAGTAGACTGAACAGCATAAGAAAGATACATATGAACTAAGTAATGAAAGCAAGCCTGGGTACTTGTTTTTTTACTATTTCTTTGGAACTACCTCTATTTTTTTTTTTTTTTTATATTTTTTTTAAAAAAAGGCAAACAAAAAGTTTTCAAGTTTGTAAAAGACCAGCTAAGTTTTTAACATGGTGATAAATGTGAGAGCTTAAGGTTTGGCTTACAGCCTATCTTCTTCAAGCCTAAGGCTATCAAACTTTGTTTTAAGACTTGCACCCTTCAGTTCCTGGAGCTGCTGACAGAGCAGGTGAAGTGCAGTTCCACCAGGTGCCAGATCAGCAGGCCAGTCCCCTGCCTGTCTTATCATTAATGAACAATCATCAGTGCCAACAGGACACTCAGAACAGCTCCACCACAGGGTCTTCAGTCAACAATACCTTTTTCCTTTGTCTACAGAAGTTGCCCATGCGTGAGCCTCAGGCTCAGTTCTGCTGGGTGAGGTGGTGCTGGTCCTGTTTTGAAGATTTTTTCAGCTTCAACACATCTGCTGGTCTATGGCCTAAGTCCAGTGTTTTCCTTGCAGACCTAAGAAAGTCCAGCTTCTTTCAAAATACCACTGAGGCACAATTTCATCAAGCCCTGCAGGTTTAGCAGGAAGGCAGAAGGCAAGGCATCAACATTTTAGCATGAGAACAAACACCCACTGCTCTGTGCCTCTTGCACCAGAACACTAGCACCTTGCAATGGCTTCTGTCTGACAAGTACTTCAAAATTGCAATACCAGATGTAATAGCCAAAAAATCATGTCAGAGCCAGTGGCCACAGGAAGGTGCTTTAACCAGTCCTGCAAGGAGGAGTATTTTGGAGGACCTTACGTTTACTCTGCAGTAAGTTTGTGACAGCACATGTGGCAGTAGCCCCAGCAATTTTTGGTGAGTGGCAGCAGCAGCGTGGAAGTGGCTGCTGTCACTTTAGTGTGAGCTGAACAAACATGTTCTGGGGATTTTGGACAACACGCTGGCATGTCTGCCACTGCTACCTCACTGCTGTATGGGTTCAAAAGACCAAGTTAAGGCTCTTGCAGGTTTCTCTGCATACACTGGAATTGCTGTGCTTTTGCCTTCTGAGCAGAGCCAGAGTCTGCTGCTCTGCTTATTTTCTTCTCACTTGTCATGTGTATAGCTCAGGTATTCATCTTGCCAAATCATGGGAGCTAGAGCTCAGTAAAATCACACAATACGCTGTCACCATGGAATATAAAAACATTTTGATGTTTAGCTGTTTCCTGTCAGGAACCAGCGTGTTTATTGGAACGGATCTGTTCTGGTGAACTTCTGACAGATCACCACCCAGGATGGGCTTCCCCAGGCTGCTGCATGGGGCAGGCAGCCTCCCCACCACCAAGTTGGCAGCCTCCTGTCCCTCTGAGGGTCAAGTTAGGACGGTGTGTCTCTGTCAGTGCTTCCACAAGGCACCTGGTGCTTTCATGTCCTCTGTCAGGAGCAGGGAACCATCCAGAGGCCCTTCTGCTTCCCACGCTAGAAAGTGTCTGCCATTTTAGCCAAGTAAGGACAGTCTGCTGCAATAATAGATGTATCTATTACTGTAATATATATTTCTGTGATATATGTTTTTAATCCTCTTAAATTATATTCTTCAGCCTGTGAACCTAATTGCTGTGGCTGTTTTTCTCTGCTTCTTGTCAGTCTGTGTTTCTTAGTGAGGTGGTGGAAGGAAATTCTGAGCTCCACAGATGACCCTGTCTGCACTGAGGATAATTTTTTCTGTTTAAACCGGTGTGATGCTTTTACACTTGTGCCCTTAAAGGACAGCAGCCTTTCTGACAGCAAACTGCAAACTCAAGTTTGCTAACACTTGCCATCGCTCACTTATCGGCTTCTTACAGAAAGGTTAGATGTCAATATTTCCCAGAATACGTGGGTACTGGATCATCTTTCTTTAAGAACATTTATATATTCAGTTGGCTTTTGAGTTTATGTGATTTATTCTCAACTTTTAAGGCAATGAAGCTCATATGATCACTCTTCTTGCACATGTGTTTGTGTGTGAGATTGTGGGCCTATCAGTATGTCTTTGATAAGCATCAAACCCATTGGCAAATTTCACTTGAATCTAACAAATAAGAAGCGACCTCTGAGATAAGAGGTCCTTGTAATTTTCATGAAAATGAGCTGCCTCAGTTATTGAGACCTGAATTATTTCCCCACTGGGAAAACAGCTGCTGGCATTACTTTGCTCACCACTGCGGGAGGCACCTCTGAGCCAGCTGGCCTGCAGCAGCAAGAAGTCCCTGGTGGAGCTGTGTCCCCTCTGGCCGGGCCAGACAGTGAGTGGCAGAGGAGGGAGAGGAGAAGCTCCCTGCCACGACAGGAAGGATCAGGAGGTTGAGAGGTGCAGGATGAAATCCAGTGGAAATAGGCCTTTGTTCTGCTGCTTCTGTGCATGTTTTTTGCCAATTTAACAAAAACGTATCAGTTTCTGCAGACTGCTTGGTAATTAGCTCCATGTGTGATCTGTTTACTAACTTACAGGATATAATTATGTCATCATTCAGTAGTTATATGGCTCTTCCTTAATGTATTTTAATCACTGCTTATATCCAAAGATACACATACATATATATATCCATATATATTTTTTCCTCATAAATAATAATAAAGTCCTGGCCACTGGGTGATTTCCTACAGTTTGGGCAAAAATGGTGACCTCAAATCAAGTTAGAGGTTGATTGTGTTTCCCAATATGGGACCTGCACGTTCAATGGTTCTGATAGCCTTTGTCATTTAAATTACTCTGCAGGGGAAAATCTTCAACAAATTCAACTATTTTAAGATTATGAATATTTTTATTCAGCTCTATATAGATGAAAAATTGACCATGCTCTCTCACATCTCCCCATTCTCTGTCTTTCTTAAATCGCTGAGCACATCATCTCATTCCTCCATAAGGTCTCCAAATAGAAATGTTCTAAATCCTCTACCTCTATTCACAGAATGTTCTAGAACTGAAAGTCTATGATGAAAATGCAGTCACTAAAGATGACCTCCTCTTCACTGTCCTCTTTGATGTTGCTAAAATACAGCTTGGAGAAACTGTTCGCTTGACATTTCGATTAAATCCAGAGGTGAGGAATAAAATAGCTGTGGCCACAGAAAGGGAACGTACTCTTGCTGTTACCTCCTGAATAACTTACTGTAAAGCAATTGTAGGTGGGAGGGTTTATTTCATATTCATTTGTACTTTATTAATCTGAAAAATACCATTCAGACCTAGTTCAATAGAATGCCAAGTGCTCCTTCTGTTGGATGTCATGCTGAAGGTTTTTGCTAGCTCCTCCACCTCTTAGTAGGACTCTTTTTTTTTTTTTTTTTTTTTTTTTTTTTTTTTTTGGCAGCAGAGTTCCCTTTTTTCCTCTTTCTTGAATCTGTTGCTCTATTAGATTTTACTGGGGAAAGAAGATCCCATCACTACTGAGCAAAATGTTCTGTCAAAATTTCTTTTCCTGGGACCAGCACTTAACGAGTTTTAGCATATGCTGACACAGATGTTGGAGTGCTCAGTTAAAAACTGATAGCCTGGCCTGTAAATTTTTCATGCGTTCCTAAATATAACACAAAGATTCGTGCTGAGATGTTAAAGCTGGTAGATGGCTATCTACTGTATTTCATTGCTTTAGTCTGTCTGAATACATATAAGATGACATCAACAAGGATGTCCGATTTAGATGTTTTTGTAGATATGCTGTTTCACTGACTTTTCTTATTGGTATTCAGCTTACACAAAGGTAATATCAGCAGGAAGTCTATAAACTTGTTTAGTAGCTGGTCAATGTATTATTCTTGTTATGGGAACCCTTCCCATCAGAAGAATCGAGAATGCCCGGTGCTATACAAGACTATCAGTCCTCTGATAGCATTACCCAAAAAAGCCAGTGCTTTTAGATTGTTTTAAGCCAACACTTTGGGCAGACTTAGGACAGGGGATTCCCTGTGTGATCATTGTACTCTGCCTCACTACTTAATGAACAAGCACAGGCAGTCTGAGAAGGGAGAATACCTTCCAAAATCACTCTAAATCAATTGCTTTCAATCATCTGAGCATACCCTAAAACAGGAAAATTATATTTTAGAGCTATTTCAGGAGCCCAAATAACCATTAACAAGCATAGTTAGCAAGAAAGAAAATTAATTTGAATGCTTAGAATTAATTAATCTTTTACAGACACAAGAGCTGCTGGAGGTTGAATTTGCATCAGAGAGCATGTGAGTAAAATTCATATGTAACCGAAGAACTGTAGAACATGTGCTAGGGTTTAATGTAGTTTAAAATAGCATCACAGCCACAGATGGTGTTTATCAAGTTAGCTGCATATTGGCAAAAACACTCTGTTCCTTATCTACCAAGAACCATCCTGGATGCTAATTTATTCTGATATTTCCTGGAGGAGGGAGAAAGATAATAAAAACTGCAGCAAATGTGCTGAATATTCCTTACTATTCATTACCATAAAAAAGTAAGGAAACAATATTTCAGATATCTTTGAAAACAGCAATAAATAAATAAAAATCAGTGATGTATTACAAACTGTGCTAGATGAGACAACCTTTAAGGAAAATGTTATTCCTGCTGTTCATTTAAAGAGGTACTTAGTACATATTAGTTCTGATTGCATCTTTTTGTTTGTCTTTCAGTCCGGTTCCTCCTGAAAGTCTTGTCAATAATGGCGTATTAGTGGTAATTTTAAACTATTTCTCTTCTCTTTTGTGCTCATTTTCCTACTAGTGTTGGGAGGGATGAATGTGGGAGGTGCCCCAACATCTCACTGCAGGTAGAGCTGACGGAGACAGAGGTGAAGAGGGTCAGACACTAGCAGCTGTCTGCCTGTGTGGCTCCGTGGGGGGGAGTATGTATTTGGAAAGAGTGAACACAGTCACTGGGGATACCCAGATACATCCTCTATCACCAGCTGATAGCAAGCTTCTTGGCAAAGCCTGAGTGCTCTTTCATTGGCTTACTACCTCTGTCATCCCTTCTGGGGACTGCTCTAGGGACTCTCTCACAGCCACCCTTATCCCGGATGATGTGGATTTTACTGAGCTATCAATTCACCCTCAGGAGTCCTAACATGCTCCTGTTCCTTCCTTGGTTATCTCCTCTCCCTTCCCAGCCCTGTCCCTAGAGACAGACCACACTGCCACAGCCATTTTTCTTTCAGCTGAAACCCCAGCACACTGTCAGAGTGCCAAAATCTTTCTCTTGCAAGCCTACCAAACACAAGGTGGACTGTTTTTCAGACCTCAGAAACCTAGGTTGCCAGAAATAAATAGCAGTGAAGTGTGACTCAGGCATCACACATTTTGGATATTTAATTGTCTCATCATTTATCCCTTCTGCAGTCTCGTGAAATTTCCTGCTTGGAAGTTCTGGTAGACAATAAACAGATGAAGAAAGAAGCTTCAGGTTAGACTTTAATCTAGGAACAAAAATATGTTTGACTTTTTATATTAATATCAAAAATGCAATACAAAAAAAGGAAACATGGTGACTGAGTTTTAAACTCTGTGAAGTATAAATCATTTGGATATTTCAGATTTTTTTTTTTGGTCACTTTCTTATCCAGTAATTTCCCTTTTTTGTTCTTACAGGAATCCTAAATGTCCCTGTGATAGTAGGATGGCTATCACCTTAGTTATGTTATGACTTGGGTCAACACTGGCCTTAGCAAAAGTAGTCCAAGCAACTCTTCAAGCATGCTGCATTTCTGTATAGGTCTACCTCTATCTCTTAAGCACACTACTATGATATAACTGAGATGTAATAACTCAACACAGTATCTTGTAATATTGTGTAATATTATTGTTTAAATAGTATTGTGTAATAAGCACAGGTATTGGATGGTTTTTCTGTGTCCATGCTGTGTCTGTTTAATGCTAACTATCTATCAAAACTGGGGTTTTCAATTAGAGCATGAATCTTATTAGTGCTGTAAAATGGAAGTAAATACATTATTCTGTCTCAGCAGTTTACATTTTGCCCAGTTTTCCTACAGGCCTGAGTTTCCAAAACAGCTAATGCTGTTTTACAAGCTCTTTTGTTTTGTTTCATTTCCTGTAATACTCCCTGTGTGGATAGTCTAGGAACTTTTAAGCATTGCTGAATCGCTTGTATATAAAAAGAACAACTTCTAAATGACTGTTTAATGTTCTATTTCTGTGATCATAACCATTATTTTCTCTGTATATATTTCATCCTTTTTCTTTAGAGAAAGACTTCTTGTTTTCAGTGAAGGACTCATATGAAGAAAGCCAGACTCTGTCACTGGGCTCTGCCCAGCAACCCAAAAAGCCCCTTATCTTCCATTATATCAAGTACAGTCTGCCAGAGCTGTGCATAGCTCTGGCAGAAAAGAAGCCGTCCTTCTGCTGGGTATGTGATCTCCAGGTTGAATGAGCACAGTAAGCTCACGGTTTTCCATACTTCAGTGAGACAAGTTGAAAGAATTTGTATTTTAATCAAAAGTCATCTTCCACAATCTTCTGCTCTGGAAGAGCGCTGTACCCCCTAAGACACCTAAATAATAGATGCCAACTGGGAAACTACTGAATGTTGGCCCTATTCAAAAAGATAGGTTGGTGATAGTACTTTTTGTGGTATATAAGTGAAATATTTTTCTACATTAAATTTTATTTTTCAGGGTACCTCATGTGAAGAGAAAAGAGATTGCAGTGCATCCCTCATGATTCCTCTGGATTCATTTCCCTTCAAGGAGAAAGTAGCGGTAGCAAAGGTGATTGATACCAAATCTTTAGAATAAATCAGCTATGTCCCCAAGATCGATGAGCATAAGTTAACTACATTACCATGAAGTAGAAGTTTACATATCTAACTGCTAGCCACCACTATCTGCAAGCATTAGAAAACTATGCAAAATAATTAAAGGCTGTGCTAGGGTGTGGAGGAATGTAGGAAGGGTAGAGTTCCTTTAAGATACTCTGTCTTCTGGTGATTATTTAAAGGAAAGGACTTGATTAAATAAACACTTACTAATTAAATATCACACAATGAAGCAGACAATTCTCAGACTTTACAGCTTGTTTGAAGATATGTCTCTGATTCTGACCATATGTGATACTCACACCTGGCTTTTTTGTTCTATCTTTGTGTTGAAGTTTGCAGGGCCATGCATATGCAAAAAATGAGGTAAGGCAGGGCATACTGGCAGACCTCATGTTGGTTTTTACTGTATGCTGCTCTGTGTAACTTTAAGCTGAAACTTTAGAATAAGTAATTTTAATGAAAATACAATGGACTTGGAGAAGTTCTAAAAATAGGATGGAATTTCTCATTGTTACAGCTTTGTGGCTCTAACACTGCTCACAGAAAAAGTGAAGGCCTTTAAAGCTGGCTGAAAAGAGAGGGCGCATAATCATCTCCAATACTTATATTGTGTTGTGTGTTTTTTTTTTCATTGTTGTTTTGTTTTCAGGATGAAACAATCAATTTACATGTGAAGTCAACTGACTGGTAAGAAATTGTCTCTTTGGGCTCTGTGGTTGTGAAAAAAAAATCTATTTTCTGAATTAAAAAAAATCATGGAGGTACAAGTTTAGAAAAATATGTTTGTCTCATTTTCCTCCCTTGTAAAGAGTCCAAGATACATGTGTATATATAAAAATGAAGGTCTTCAGGCAACAAACTTAAAATATTTCACTGTTTGCAGTATCTGTTTATGGACTGCAATATTTATGTTTGATGCTTCTTGAAAAGCAGTGTGGAGAAAAAAAAAAGCAGTATTTCTATTTTTTTTTCTGTTAGAATTCAAAACCTGGTAACTTAGTCTTTTCTGGTATGCTTTCATGGAGCCACAATACCATTTTTTTAAAGCATTATTATAAAGTTTATGACTTGTAAGCATAGGTCCAGACCTTAATTGGAAGTGATCATGTACATAGGCTTTTTATATCATATTTAACTGTGGACTCTGTCTGAGGTCAAGAAACTTAGATGTTCGCTTGGAGTTTGATCTATGTATGGAGGAGAAAAATTTCCTACAGAAACGGAGGAAGTTGGTGGCTTCTGCTCTGAAAAAAGCTCTTCATTTAGAACGGGACCTACAAGACCATGAGGTATGGGGAGCACTATTGGGGCTGGAGTGTGTTGTGTAACAGAAATGAGTTGTCTGTAGCTGTTTGTATATTGTTCCTTAACCAGCAATGATGTGTTCAGTGCCCCACTCAAAAATAAGCATTTTTTTCTGCCTTACTTTTTCATCTGTGAATCCTAGTCCTAGAGAATCATACTTTTTTTTAGCTGAGCTTTCAGTTACCAAGGCCCCAGAAAGGGCATTTTACACTGTCATATTTTGAGTGGAAAAACCCTAACGCCTGAAATGATACATAACACTGAATGATGATGGTGTTCCTTATCACCAGCTCTCTCCAGTAGTCACCATTTCAGCTGTACTGTTACTCTAGCAGTACAATGCTAGATGTACTTCATGAATAAAATGTTATTCAACATTTTTCTCTCATCTCTCCTACTTGGGACCATTGTGTCTAGAAATTGTGCATCTGTCTGGTTAAGCCAGATCCCATAAGCTCTCATTTGAAGTGCAAAATAAAAATGAGTCTCACAGCATAAGAGCCACAGCCTCTTCAGAAACAAAACTGAGTTTCAAACTCCATTTTCCAGTTGGGAATCCAAGTAAAATAAATTTTCTAGTTTTTCAAAATATCAATTTGATTTTTTTTTTCCTGTTAGAGTGATCTTAGTCTTTTATGGCACTTATTAGATAAAATATTAGGGTGAAAACAAGCGGAGGCAACAGGCACAAAATACACCAGAACTTAGCACCCAGTGAGTTAGGGTTTGCATTTGTTCATGTGCATGCCGGCATGGGGATGGTTGGTGTTTCAGGGAGGGAATATGACTTGTGATCAGGCACTACATTTCTGTAGTGCCTGAATGATTTTTCATTCTGAGGGTTTCTTTTCACCTGTGCTTTTCATTTTGCCCAGAACATCTGTGCCAAAGGCATATTAGGCATGATATGACAGTATGTCTTTGGATGCTATAAATCACAGAATCATTTAGGTTGGAACAGATCTCTAAGATCATCAAAACGGTGTCCCTGTATACAAACTAATCACTCCAGTATACCAGTAGGTTATTTCTCATTAGCATATTGGTTTTGGGGAGTGGAGGGGAGTCTAAGTATAAGATTTTACTTTTTCTTAGGGGAATTACTTTTCGCTACTAATTTCAGGTTGTCCAACAAGAAAAGGGAATGTTTCCTTATAGTTAAACCCAAATCAGTATACTTTGCTTTCAGCTGCAATGCTCGAATTGGATCAGGTTAAAGAAGCATCACTAAGTATTTCCTTGACGTGATTGCCTGGAAATGTGTATAGGAAATGTCACTTGGCCCCTCTTCTCTCAGTGTGTTTTGCTTGGAAAAAATGTGTCTTCCTATAATATAATTTAGTTTTCTATGCAATCAGGCTTTGTGGCTCATAACTGCAATTATATACTCTAGGTACTGTATGGGAAATATAATCCACTCATTATGTTTGACTTACAAGAGCGGATGAGCTTTTCTGGTTCTCCAAATAGACCCCTCAGGAGATAACATTACATGAAGGAAAACAGCCTAAGATTGAAAAAAAGTTATGAGCTGCTTCAGTAAGTCAGCATGTAAAAATTTAGAAGCCCAGTCTCTTTAGATGAAAAATGTCAAAACTACCGAACTATTATTTTCTTCAAATTTCTGTATGAAATACCAATATTTCTTCTTTTTCTCCTCTGCTTGGGGAAATGGTGAGATGTCAGAATTTCTTGCAGGACAGAAATGCTGTGATTCATTTAACTGTGACTACATGTGCTCATGAGAACTAAGTTGTTGCTTACCAGCTGCTGTGTTTATGCTTAAACAGGTACCAGTTGTAGCAGTCATGACAACAGGAGGTGGCACCCGGGCACTGACATCTTTGTTAGGCAACCTGCTGGGTCTTCAGAAGCTGGATCTCTTGGATGCTATTTCATACATCACTGGGTCATCTGGCTCAACATGGTAAGGAGATGCTGAACAAAGATGTCTGTCAACTCTATAGCCTACTGTATGAGGTTTATTCTCTCTCTTTTTTTTTTTTTTTTGGTAAAGGAAGGTGTATATTTTTAGTCTCAAGTTTTTTTTTATTGTTGCATAAGGAACACATTGTAAAACATTTTAGTTGTTTTTATTTCATCAGATTTTTCAACTTCTACCCCAAATCAACTCTATCTTAATTTCCATCTGTCTTATATTTGACAGTTAACTCAAAGTTTAGCACTTTGATTTAATGAAGTGCGAGAAATTATTTAATCATATGTGGTAGATTTCTGTGGGATCTAAATCAAAAATTATTTTCTCTTTCATAGCATACTGATCCCCAAAGGTGCTTTTTATGAACCTCAGCTAGATTGTTTTATGTGGTCCTTAAATCCAAGTCTTAAAAGTGAAAGCACACAGAAATGTGATAACATACTTCTCTTTTCCCCAGGACCTTGTCACATTTGTATCAGAACCCTGACTGGTCACACAAGGATCTCTTGGGACCAATTGGTGAAGTTCGCAGACACATGACCAAATGCAAGCTGAGCTGCTTTTCCCTGGAGAGCTTGAAGTACTATGACCGGGAACTAAATTTGAGGAAGCAAGAAGGATACCAGATCTCTAGCATCGATTTATGGGGGCTTCTGCTGGAAAAGGCATTAAGTGATGGGGTAGCATGTCTGTATTTTCCATAACAGCTCTTGAATACTGGTGTACAGAAAATGAAGCTCCAGGGACAGGTGCTAGCATTATCAGGCAGATGATTTCTGCTGACTGACAAAAAGCATTTGATCCCACATACCTCTCAACACATAATTACCAGCCCAAGAGATATTCAGTAGAGCAAGAAACCTGTATCTCTTTATACATGTATCTAATACACCTAATACTGTATATACATGAATCTAGGACTATACATGAATGCTGGTGTTCTGCCTTTTGGTTTCTTTAGCTCTGTTCATCCCTGTGAGAACTTAAATAATCCATGTAAAATGGATCATTTTACTGAGAGGAATGACAGCCCACTGTACCACAAAACATCCTGTAGTTCTACTGTAATTAAATAAGCCTTTGTGGGTGTGTAAATGCTTAGATCATTCTTTGGTTAAAGAAGTTGTTTGGACTCAAAATGAATTGAGAGAATAAGAAATTGTAGCTGGAAACAGGTATTTATTTTCCTGTAAGCTTGCAAGCCCATACACTGTCACAAGGTTTCTTGGTTTTCTCTTTCTCTTTTTCTGATCAATTCTCAGAAAAACAACCACAGACTCTCAGATGAGCGACAAGCATTGAATCAGGGTCAGAATCCCCTACCTATCTACATGATCCTCAACATCAAAGATGACTACAGCCTTTCAGAGTTTAAAGGTGATGGCAAAACTGAGCTCTATCTGGATTCAGTGTACCTGTATTATCAGTTACTGCATGCCCTGCAACCTCTTGCACTACTGAACCATAGCATTCATAACCAGTTCCTTTTCATCTTCCATTTTTAGACTTTGTGCCCAGGCTCTCAAAGGAACCCAGCTCCTATGGGACAGGAGTAATCTGGGGGAGGTTCCTTAGGGCAGCCAAAGCACTCCCAAATCATAGCCTTATCTCCACACGTGGGGTAACTTAGACCGACCCCTTTTGATATAAACTTCTTTTATGTCCTACATGGAGAGGCTCATTAGGAAGTTCCGCAGGAACAAGTTTGGGAAAAATTACTTAAGTGAGTGACTGAAACTATCAGAATGATACCATTACCCTCAGGAAGGCCAGACTGTGATCACCCTGCTGATAGGGTTTGTCCTGTAGTTGCTTCCCTGCAATTTCAGAGCGTTTCCTTCAAGGAAGTATAGAAAGGATTTTGAGTTAAATATTAACTTGGTGTCTCTGCAGAATGGGTTGAGTTCACACCTTATGAGGTTGGGTTCTTAAAATATGGTGCCTTCATTCGCGCAGAGGATTTTGGCAGCAAGTTTTTCATGGGTCGCTTGATGAAGAAGCTCCCCGAGTCTCGGATCTGCTTCATGAAAGGTGATGTGCTCCCTTGAGAATCTCCAGATTGTTTAAAAAGGTGCTTAATATATACAGTCCCTGCATATTGCAACAGTGCTCTGCAGCATGCAGGACTGAAATATAATGTACGACATTTTGTTCTCACATTTGGATGCATTCCTTAGGTGAACACTGGAAATGTTTTTTTTTTGTTGTTGTTTGTTTGTTTAAGCCTAAGATGAAACTTCAAATAATGCTATTCACTATTATGTTTCTTACGAATGCTCATGCTTGAAGTTTCAGGGCTGCTTAAGGAAGTTTGTTTATTTTCAACAGGTCGGTAGCAGTTTTCCACAAAGAAAACATTTAGTTTTTGAAACTGGAATCTTAAAGCCAAATTTGTCTACGAATGGGACTATTTTATAACAAAAGCAATGTTGTTATACTGAAGTTGTTATATAATATGATAATTTTGAGTAGTGTTCCCAAATGTTATTGATATTTTTGCAAGTTTAATAGTATTCTATTTTTTTAAGTTTTTCTTGCATGATTAAAGTGGTGAGTTTTGCCATTTTTATTTCAGTAATGTGTGAATTGCTCCCAGTAAAGCATGAAGGACAGCTTTGCAGTTTTTATGCAATTTTTGTTTTAATTTTGTGCAGTGCTAGAATTCTCTACCACACCATTTTGTATGCTAGTTCATGGGAGTGAAGAAGAGTCCTTCTGCTCTTAACTCTGAACAAGAGGTGCATAACATGTAAATAAGCATGACACTCAACAGGAGACCAAGAATGCCAATAAGAAAGGGTTTAGTTATGATTGAAAAGCCCAGATAAACAACAACATTGTGTTGTATTCCTTATTTGAAGTGCAGAGAAGTTGTGCACCTCAATGTATGATGCAAAAGGAACCCAGAGTCATATTGGTACTAACATGAGAAAATACCTGGGCATGAGGAAGACTTGCAAGACTTGCAAGCCAGGCAAGTACCAAATCCAGAACCGCGAGATGCTAGAGTGGGGAAGAGACCCATTTATGTTTTCCCATTTTCATGTGTTTTCCTTCTGTTAAGTGCCTTGGGCTGACAACCAGAGGTAGAAAATAGATCATGGAGCTATGTGGGACTGTGAAGTCTTCTGAGAATACCTTGCCTCCATTGCAGCTTAGCAATGACAGTGGTGTGGTCATACCCAAGGTGGCCAGGTCGCAAGCACACCCTGCACATCCAGTCTGGGTTGAGCTCTGTGTTCTTGCTCCCAGTACCTTAATTAGGCTAGTGACCCTAAAGCTGGAAGTGCATCTTTAGAAAGGATAGAGTAAAGAGTTAGAGCTTTGTTGCCACCTAGTGATGCAACGTAAGTGCCCTCTTGGGATACAATTAAATGTACTGGTAGTTAAGCATGGCAATTTAAGGATAAAAGTGAGGTGTCATTTGCAGGGAGAGGTAATGTCTTAAGTGCAAGGACAGAAGTGAGAAAAGGACTAAGGACAATGGGAATAAGAAGAGGGATGTGAGGGAGATTAGTCTCACTCAACTGGTGTCAAGGGAAAGTGTACAATGGACACTGAAGGCATCTTGTTTTATGGGCCTGCTTTGCAGACCATTCCAAATTATACTCTTAACTACTTGTATCCTGGCTGTTCAGGAGCAAACTCTAAATCTGTAATTATGTATACAGTTGTATATGAAATATTTTATAGACTCTTACTTTATGTGAAGTGGCATGGTTTTACTCTCTGAGAGATGCTAATAGGACAGGAATACGCAGGCTAGAAAAGGTGGCTTGCAAAATATTGGTAATAACTGTATGTGACAATGAATTATGGTGGCTGAAGGCCTGGCACAATGTTTAAAACCATGTAGGTTCCTCTGGAGGACAAACTGTGAGTTGCTGTAAAATAACTTAATACCATTTTTGGTTAGAGTTCAGAAACCTTGTGGCATTCTGGGGCTCCTTGCAAGAGCTGAAAGGTTACATTTTAAAGCCTGTGGAAAGAGCAAAGGGATGTTTTCCATTTAAGTATTTCTAAGCAGTTACCCTTTTCTCTATCACTGCACAGGCCTGTGGAGCAATGTATTTTCATACAACCTCTTGGATGCCTGGCATTCATCAGATCCTTCAGAAAGGTGCTCACTGAGGTGCACCCAACACAGGGCTGTTGATGTTGGTTGGTTATATTTCTCTTTCTACTTTATCTGTTTTACAAATCTATAAATGAATATAACATCCAGATACATATAGCAGGAAATCTTTATGAAAGCTTTGTAAATCTTAAAGCTTTTGGCTTTTTTTTTTCTTTTTCTTTTTTGTCCCCTGGGAGGTCATGTTGCCACTGTCTACTTCAGTTTATTCTCTAATGTCTGCATTCATCCATAGCAACGTTATTTCCATTGGTCACCCTTGCACTGAATTTGTGCAAGTGTTGATTTGCCACCAAATATAAAACTACCAAAGTTTTAAGCAGATAATCTTTGCCAGGGCCTTTCAGGAAACCTGCATGTTGAAACAAATTCAGTGCTGTGTTCTCTGTCTGCGTTGTCAGATCACACTTTTTTTTGTCTGTTGTTGTTGTTAAAGACTTGGACGTATTAGTTATGTGGAACTCCATGTCCTATTTAGAGGTGTTGTCTGTCTTCCCTGTGTTCAAATGTGATTGAGTCTGGGTCACATACTTTTCATCACTTTCTCCAGGGAAGTGTTGCTGAACCCTTCCCTCAGTAAATGCCAGAGATGATAGAAGGTCATTGGCCCCCATTCCCAATCTGATGAGGTGTCATTTAGCACAATCCTTTTTTTCTGCTCTTTTCCACGTGTCTAAGTCTTCTGACAGCATTTTTTTCAAAGCCAGTTTGGACTAGCTTTGAAATAAAGTGGTCTGGATTCTTAGACTCTATTGATTTTCACACAGGGAATCCACCTATGACTTCTATCAAACAATAGATCGCTTTTTTCCAGCTTTAAGAAGTTTGTTTCTGTTCTCACTTTTTTTTTTTTTTTAGAATATACTTTACTGAACATTGATTTTCTTGTTTCTATTCTGATACTTATTTGATTTTATGTTGCCATGTCTTACTAGGATCTTCTTTACTTTAGCTGATATTACAGTACACTATAATTATATAATTATATTATGTATTATATTATTATATTACAATTTAGCTCATTTTAAGTATTGCAAAGAATGCTCTCAAAACAATAACTTGTTTATCTCCTTTACCTCTCAGAAGGAGATGAGCCTTCTCTACCAGCCAAGAACCATGAGCTGGAGACTTACTTAGTCACCCCTGAATGTGGCATCATGGGCATTGTTCGGGAGGTCCTGTCTGAGCGAGTGATGGTTTCAAAGTTCTACAACTTTCTGAAGGGGTTCCAGATGCACAATGAATACCTTCAGAGCAAAAGCTTTCATATATGGAAAGGTAACCATCTCCGAATATTAATTTCTTCTAGTTAGATGGTTGGTATATTTGTTAATGAGGAGAAGGCAGATGATGACCAGGCTCAATTCTTCACTGTGGAAACAAAAATTTCAAGATAAGTAGTCAAATTTCAAAGGTGAATTTGCAAAACAGCTGTAATTGTGGCACAGCTCTGTTGTTACTGAAATTGAAATGTTTAACAGATATTCCAAGAAGTCCCTTGGTTCTGGGGAAGGGCAGCTACTGCTTGTTGGGAATGGAGAAACAGCAGCATCACACATGAAGGAGCTCTGTCTTTTTGTTGTGGATAGATCTTTCTCTTCTGAGTTAAGACTGAACTTCAGGAGTGCAGCAGGGTCTTGGAAAAAGTAATGAGGCATTTCTTTCATTACTATTATTATTTCCTCTTTTATTAGCCAAACAGCAAATATATTACTTCTTTGGAGAATCACTCATCGTAAGAAATATTTTCTTTTAGATACTGTACTTGAGAATTTCCCCAACCAGCTGACAGAAACAGCAGAGTTCCTGTGCCTTGCCGACACAGCAGGATACATTGATATCAGCTACCCACCACTCATGAGGCCAGAGAGAAAAGTGGATGTTGTCCTACACTTAAATTATTCTTCTGGATCACAGACATCGGTGCGATGACCACTCTATTCTCGTCAGTAATGACAACTGTCTCTTCACCCTTTTTAAATCCTAAGGAGTCAGAATAATTTATGTAGAAGAAACTGATACTGGGAGAAAAGGATTCTTGGTGTACAGCTCCGGTTTTCTAGATATCCAGGTCTCACACTAATGCTAATAAAACACAGCTAGTCCCCTCAGGAGAACAGAAGTAGTATCAGTTTTCTAAATCTTTTATTTTAATTAAGCCTGTGATCAGCGAGCATTACCTTCTACACCTATGTGCTCCTTGGACCTCAATACAGCTGGCTATGTACTCTGTATGGGGTGTTTCTCTGGGACCAGTATTGACCACTGAAGAACTCATTTAATTTCTTGTGATACCTCCTAAAGATGTAATGCAATTTACAAGTAATTTGTCTCTCTAATACAATAGCTTTTTTTTTTTTTTTTTTTTTTCCCTAAGTCATGGAGAATAATAATCGTCCTTTATTTGAAACAGCAAGTATGACAAAAATAGCTAATGATTTGAACTATAATCCCTGGTACCAGATGGAGATAAGACAAAGCTTCTTGAAGACTAAAATTTTCATAAATGGCAACCAGATTCAGGAATAAAATTTCAATTTTCAGAAGTGACTTTACCCACCCCAAGATTAAGTTAACATTTCAGTCAATATGATGTTTGCTCCCAGATGCCTAAATCACTTCATATAGCTATCTAAGGCATCTAGGATAGTTAGAGGCTTTTAAATATTTCATGCCAAATTAACAAAGTTTTTGTACTTCTGTGAATTGATGTTTTAAAAAATATACCATCTTAAATTCCTCTCCACGCTGCTCATTTCAGGATTTTCTCCAGTAAGTTTCTGTGTCCTAAGTGACTGGGCCACCCCTAACCCACAGCTATGAACATCTTATTTATCTTGCAGTTAAAGGCTGAGAAAGAGGTACGACAACAATGAGGAATGCAAGTTGGAGTCTGGAAATCTTGTTCTGTTGATAACCAAAACTTAATTTCTTATGAAAGAGATGAAGACCAGAAGAAACACTGGCAGCAAAAGCTGCTCCCTGATCTTTGTGTAGTGCCTTTGATGGATGTGTTGTGCATTGTGAAGAGGGACAGAATTTCTAACCTTTTTTTTCCTGTCTGAATGCAGCCTTTGGAAGAAGCCTCCAAGTACTTCTTAAAACAGGGAATCCCATTTCCCAAAATCCACCTGAGTGAAGAGGAAAAGAAAAATCTAAAGGAGTGTTACATCTTTGAAGATGCAGAGACCCCAGAAGCACCAACAGTGGTGTTTTTCCCGCTGGTGAATGACACGTTCAGAAAATACAAAGAGCCAGGTAAGCTGTGGGACAGAGCTGGTCCTCCTACCACCCAGCCACCCTTCAGTGGCATCAGCTGCCATGGCTCCCATGGGGAGGAATATGGGTGTCAGGGTAGAAAGGAGCAACACTGGTCCCCACCTGGAAAGCAGGATGTATGACCATCTCTATGCCCTATCAATTACTTTTTTTTTTTTTTTTTGATTTGGCAGGTGTGGAGCGTAGCCCTGCTGAGATGGCAGAGGGCAATGTGGATGTTTCCAGCCTTTTTTCCCCATACTGCATAAACAGCTTTACCTACACAGAGGACCAATTTGACAAGCTGGTAAAACTGACCAGTTACAACATTCAGAACAACAAGCATCTGATTCTTCAGGCTTTGAGTTCAGCAATAGAGCAGAAACAGCAACACAAAAAATGAATGCTGTCCTGAGTTCAGAAAGATGCCTATATCACTTTTTCTTCCCCTGCAGAAGAATCAAGACCTGTTGATGAATGAGTATATGGACTTTGGAAAGTACTAAGACTTATTTCAGCTTGTAGTTCCTCTCTACCAAGTGATAATCCTGGATAAACCCATCAAAAAGATTAATGATTAATCTTGTACTTTATTTAAGCAGGTTTGCACTGTTTGTGATTTTTTTCATGTGTTTATCTCTATATATCTATATGCAGTAAATCAAAGATTAGGAAATATGGGGCTTATTGATGAGTTTTTTGAATGCATGAATGTGGAACAGCAAAATAACTGTCAAAATGTATTGCACTAGTAAAAGTTGTATGTGAAGATAAATGAGATAGATAAATGAGATAGTTGTTTAATTTACTGCAAATTCAATGCAATAGAAGAACATGTAATAAAAGTGGACAATCTTAAAGAATAAGAGAAAATTAAATTTTGTTTTGATGTCAGCCTGAAATTTTATTGCAAATAGCATGCAAAGCTAAACATAAAAGTTATAAAAAAAAAGCTGAGATTTCATGTGTAAAATGCAAATTGTTCATACTTCTGAATTCTGAATTTTATTATGCCACTGATATTTGGGTTTGGAAAATCCTCTGGAAGTGACTGCTCCATACCCTGTAGTGAGTCACGAACCGCTCTTCTGGTGTATGTGTATGTACCTGACCTGTGGTTGTGCTTTTCCTTAAATACTTATGGTGTTTAGAATATCCATCTCATCATCTACTTCCCATAAGTTTCAACTGGTCTAATAGTATTTCTTGTTACTATGGGATAGGGATTCTGTGAGAATAAAAACATCAAAAACTGAGAGACATTCAGATTTTGTGGTAAGAGGACAAGCTAACTGTTTTACACTGATATCCACAGGCAATTCATGGGTAATTACATAACTTTGTTAGTCCTTGAATATATACAAGTAACACAGGTTTTGTGCAACTGCTATAAATAGCATAAGGTGATTTGTTGAGATTGCTTATTTTCTAGATGGAGACCAAAATACTTATTTGTTTTATGAATGATTTTAATAACTCAGCAAACCTGTTTTGGTACAACAGAGAAGCTGATCTTACCAAAAAAAAAAAAAAAAGGTAATGCTTAAGTCAGTATCAGCTGTGCCTTAATTACTTCAAATTTAAATAAAACAGTAACTTGTCTGTGTTGAAGTAACATGTTAGCATGCACAGGACTATGAGTGTTCACCTTGAATAGATGTAATCATAGTCAAAGTAGAAGATTAATCCTTAATTCAAAATGAAACAAAGTTAGAAGAGGTTGAAAATTTCTCTCTTTTCTTGCTATCATCTTCCGTCTCTCTTTTTTCAAGCATTCCTCTATGGCTTTTAGCCCTTGTCTTCTTCATTATCCCATACTCACCTCTGATGACCTCAGCCCCCTTAGGGGTGGTGTGTCCTTGCCTCGGCTGCTTTTCCAGGCCCTCACACCTCCATCCAATTTGCAGCCCTGGTTTAAATCTCCACCGAGCTGCAGTGACTGTTTACATGGTTGTACTCATCAAGGGTTCTTCTCATTGTCATCTTGCTGCTGAATACCTCAATCCCTTTCGGCATTGCCTGTCCTTTGTCCTAGCTCCAACTCCCTCTTGGGCTTCTCTGCTTGTCATTATGGCAAATCTATGTGGGATGACACGTGTTTGCTACTCCTCCCACCTGCCTGTCTTCCAGATGGAGTTTTGGGCATCTTCAAAAGCTGCAAATGAGTTCCCTTCCCTGCCTTCCAAGATCTTTACTGACACCAAGTTTCAAGAGCCCTGCCTCTCTTTTCCCTTTCCTGCCTTTAACTATAAATCCATTGCTACCCTGCTGTGTTTTTGTTTGTTGGTTTAAGTGTGCCACTAGAGCACTCCTTCCTCTGCTCCACCCTACAGGGGCTGAGCCTGTCCCCAGGTGCCCTTCCTACCCCCAGGCAGTCTGGTCGGGCCTGCACACTAGCTGCTAGTGGTGCTTCTGGTGTGGGTGAAGATCTTGGATGAGAACTGGATCTTCTTGTCAGTCTTCCCTTTGCAATCCTCAAACATGCATGGCTTGCTTGCAGATGTACCTCTGCAGCTTGCTCCCCCTACCTACAGCCACCCAAGTCCCACAACAAGGTCCATGCTGTGACCTTGAAAATACCTATGTGTCCTATGTTGTTATGGGCCCTGAGAAAGTTCTCACTTAATCCTTCATCCTGGGGCCATGGGGGCCTTCACCCAAATACATGTAACAACCCCACAGGTCACGCTTCTGAGGTGGGGTATAGGACACAAGACCCATCTTGTCATCTGCAGTCAAGCCCATTGCATGGCCTTGTTGCCCATGACTCACGTGTGCTCCCCTGGCACAGCAAGCCTTGTCTTGGCCTGTAAAGTCATGCAGGCTCCTGCAACATGAGCTGAGCAAGGCAGCCTGTCTTTGTGTGTCCCTCATGGGGAAAGGAGGGAGAATGGTCATTTGGGACAGCTGGTTTCTTCCTCTCTGAGGTACTACAATAGTAGCAGTGGCTCCAGGTGACTGTTCCTCAGCAGTGGCCTGTTCTGACTCCCATCCAGTCAGCACTCCTGGTCCATGCTTAGTAGAGCTGCTTTATGACTTAGGGGCTGGTTAATTTGCTGCTTGCTTTTTATCGTTAAACTCATTAATTAATTGAACAGAATACTTGCAGAAAGTCCTGGTGGTCAGTTCTGCTTGCAAGCCAGTGCAGGAGCTTTGTGTGGCTTTGTCCTCTGGCATTTTGTGTTCTGCTTCACTGCAAATTGGGAGCATTTTCTGTGCACAGCCTCTGGGCTGTACTAAGGCATTGAAGGAATGCAGGTGACAGCTACAGATGCGGCATGTAAAAGCACCTTTGGTTTTGCAGGTTGGGAGTGTCCCTTTTTACAGGAAATAGGAGTAATCCCATGAAATCATTCCCTTAAGGCAGGAAACAAACTAGAGGGGAAGATGAAAAAATCCAGGCCCGTGCTGTATGTCAGAGTTAGGCACTAGTATCGTAAATATGATTTTTTCCTAAATATTTTTAAAGGCAGAAGTCTTAACAGCTGTGGTAATAGGAATTACATACACTAGCACAGAGACCTTCTTAGTTGTAATGAGTATGTCCTGCATCTTTTCTGTGTCTGGCTTTTCCTTCTTACCTATTCATTATGTGGAGGTAAGTGAAGTTATTAGCATGCAATTGCACCTTTGCCCCAGCCCTTCCGATTATCACAGAGAAGCATCAAGAACTGGGCAGTTCAGGAAGGTGAGTCAGCTTGTAGGAACCTAAGGAAAACAGCAGTGGGATTTCTGAACCCCTTGTGAGGTGTGTGAGTACATGGACAGTCCTGTCAGGTGAGCGCTGCTGAGGAAGCAGAAGCAAATGGGATTCTCAAGGTACTTGAGCCACTGTGTTGTTTTGTCTGCTGTGGTTGGCAGCACCATTTAATGCTGTTCTATAATCCATAGAGTAATCAAACGAAAAAATATAAACTGAGCGAAGTGAGCAATTTGATTGTGAGACGATGGGTTGCACCACATAAATGACGGGAAATATTTGCCACAGCAGATAGAAGAGAACATGGGTAATAGAACAGGACTCCCTTCTGTGAAACCCTGTGCCAAAACCTGTCCACGTGTAAAACTCTGCTGTGTATGTGCAATTACCAATAGTGTTACTAGAGAGAGTGACTATGCTTCAGAGGAGGCCATCAGGATCTCTTTTCTAACAGGGTTGGTTTCCTTATACCCTCATCATAGTATGCTGGTCCACAGGTAGCAATGGGTGACAGCTGTGTGTTTTATGCCATTGAACACTTGGACCTTTGAGCTCCTCCTGAAAGCCTGTCCTTTGAAAGCTTCCCATCTAAGCCCACCAGTCCTGCAGCATTCATAAAGCACTTCCCCAACACTCTCCCCACCCTTCATATCAAAATTCTGTGATGTTTTGGCATGCCCCCAGCTTCTTGCTCCTTGGGTTCTGAGGTCTCCTTTCCTTTCCCTTCAGCCCACCGTTTCTTACCATATTTTCTTTACGCAGTCAGGTATCTCACCAGGGTGTTATGGCCTGATCCCTGCTATACTAATGCTTGTAGTGTTCCTGCTGGTTCTAAGTATGACCAAACTCCCATCATTCAGACCTGAAATTTCTGGAGGTACCATTGCAGTAAAGAGGAGTCATGAGAGAAAAAGGAGAAAGAAAACAGATGGGATAAAAGGCAAGGGAGGGAAGACAGGAAGAAGGAAAAAAAAATGTTGGATCATTTGAATAGAAGTGAAAAAGGGAATTATAGTTATGTGGTATTAAGAGGGACAAAAGAAAGACATATTTTGGAAAATCAAGAAGTCAATGAGAAAGGAAATGTGGCAGGGAATTGGAGGAAGGGAAAAAAAAAAAAAAAAGGAGGAAATCAGGAATGAGAAGGGGATAGAGAAAAACATTTTAAAATGGAGATCAAAGTATACCCTTCCTCTGCTTTCTTCATAGATGTCTTGACAGGCTGTTCCATCAAAAAGCATAACAACCAGAAAACAGTAATCTAGAAAATGTGATGGCATTAAAAACTACTACCACTGAGATTCTGGCTGCTGTGCTGCACAGTCTAGATATACAGGTTGTGAACGCTTGCCAACATGCGGCTCTCTCTTCCCTTACACACAGGGAAAAGCCTGCCCCTAACAGTATGACTTTTCCTGCCAGCTGCTGCTTTTTGCACCCTCCCCTCTTTCAGCTAATAATCTGTAAATTAGTTGTAAATACGTTAAATGTGTGCTCTCCTCCTATTTCCTTTCTCCTGATGTGGTAATGGATCATCCTTTGAGGCTGATAACTATCGGGTAGGGAACTGAAAGTTTCTTCATATAGTATCATGCGCTTTTAAATCTTAAGCAATTAATAGTTAGTTCTTTAATTTTGCAATTTCTGCTACTCAGCTGACTGACATCCAAAATTATTCCAACCAGTCTTGAAAGCAAGCCATGCTCCAAATTCCTCCCTGAGCTGTAGTTGTTTTCTTTGCTATCTACATTGTAAATTTATGATGTTGTTTATTTTTAAGACTTAACTGATGATATAATACCTCACAGAGACTAGGATCTGTGGGAGAAGTTATGGGCAAAAAATGCATAAAAAGGCCTATAATTTGATATATATTAAAGTGTTTTGGTTAAATGTGCAGAAAAGTCTTCTGTAAATCGTTAGTGTAGAGCCTCAAAAACTACCTTTCTGGTCATTCTTACGCTCTGATCCATGATCGCTGCTGGTACAGGAACTGATGGCCTCTAACCTAAGCTAGTTTGTGGCATGGGAGGAACTGTCACACCAGTCACACTGCTCTTGTGGAAGATTCCAGCTCATAAGGAGGTGGCAATCTTGCATGTAGTCTGAAGAAATATGGAGGAATAACCTCCTTCTGAGTCTTCAGAAGACTTTGGAAACCACTCTTCTAGTTTACTCTGTTCCTGGGAAACCTCCAAGTATGCAACATGCTGTTGGGTTAGTTAACTACAGGCATAAAGGACTTCATCACTGTACAGGTAACAACTGAGGACTGTATGTTTACATAAAATCTGAGAGACACAAAATGGAGCATAGGTCTCTGCTTCATATAGGCTGCTCTAGGATGTGTAAGTGCTAGGTTTTGTCCAGTACATCAGTAACTGTAACATCAAAGAAACATAGTCAAGCATTTAACTTTGAATGCAGCGATGTAAAAAAATCATTGATTATGCCAATCTCTTTGCTCAGAAAATAATATCTCCCAGTATTGGAACTGTCATGCCCCGATGCATGCAAATGCTGATGTATAAATGTGATGGATATAAAGCACCATACTTTTCTTAGTATCATCAGCATGTTGTAACAGGAATTTATTATAGTATTTTACAACTGTTTGGTTAAAGACTAGTTTAAAAATTAATTTCCCAGAAGATTTCTTCTTATCTGTGTCAAGGGTAAAGATGTAGACAACAGCAGTGTCCCTGTCTCCAGTGAGTTTCCTTTCCTCTTCAAATCTTCCTTCACTGATGATAAAAGCGATGGTCTAAGACACTGCTCCTCCTGTGGGAAGAGGATGTAGCTAAGCCAGAATGCCCATTTGATTTTGCTCTCCTTTATTTTTTTTTTTATTTTTTATTTTTTTTCAGAAGTGTCTATGTGTATGAGAGCCAAAAGTTGCTCACAGCTGGTCTTTTTTGTATTTTCAGCTTGGCAGAATGACCCCAGGCTAGGTATGGCAAGCACTCAAGGAAGAAAGTAGTGTTTGCTGCCATGACAATTAGAGTTAGATCTCAGGCAGTTTGGTTACCTGGTTTTATCTATCCTCAGATTACTGAAATATGATATGTAAATGAATGAAATAATTCCACTTGGAGTCTCTGCTCTCTATAAATTGAGACCATCCAGATTTGTACAGCCAGATTTTAAATTAAATAACATTAGTTTAGTTGTTAATGCAGCCTCAGAGTTTTCTTCTTTTATGGTGTTCTCTGTGGAGTCAGCCAGGTAGGAGCAGAATAACTTGGTTTCACTGAAGGCCATAGAAATCCTTCCAGATGGTCCTGTATGTATATAACTGGGCATTAACTCCACAGACATGGAAGTCTGTATGCAGATTCTGGGTATTCTCCACAGGTTTCCTTGATGAAAGGATTCTGAGCTTTCTTAAGATTTGTCACCTGTAGAGGGGTTTCCAAATGAATATCATAATTTAAGCTAATGGTCCTCTCAACTAATCAGCCTTGGGAAAGCTGGCCTGGTCTAATAACAAGTATACAAGTATTTTTAGTGTCCTGTGGCAGGTCTTACAAGGTCAGGCACGTCTTCTTTTCTGGCAAGGCCAAAAAAAAAAAAAAGGAAGGATTGTTCTCTGAATGCAGCTGCAAGAGTTCTCTGGGATGCATCTCAGTCTGTGACCTGAGGCCAGAAGATGCTCCTGCACTTTGTGGGCACAGCTATTTTTCATGCTGGAAATGCAGATGCTATGACACAGCCTACTGTTACTGGAGCTGCTAGTTTGTTATTCATTTGTTTTTCTGTGTTTGAAGATTGTAATTTCCAGTGGGTACACCTGGAGATGTTCGTGTGCTCTTTTGTTCATGCTCTTTAGTTGAATAAAATCACTGTAAAATAAAGCAAAAACACTGGATAGTATATTACATTCACCTATTTCACTTGATACACTTTCCCAGCAGCTGCTCTCTAGAGTTCAGTTGCATTTCTCTGGAAATTGTACAATGACATAATACTTAACCTGATTTGCACAGTTATTATATATTTCCTTGCTTTTTTGTCTAATTTAAGATACTGCCAGATCAAGTAGTCCTGGATAATGATTGTAGCCATAGGCATTTACTTTGAGATCCTTGCTAACCCTTGCAAATGTCCTCCACTTTCTCCCTGCCGTTGCAGGCAATCAGGGACACCTCCTCCACACCCCACCCTCTCCTCTCCTACAGACAGCTCAGTTCTGCAAACCAAAGACCCAGTCTTGGCCTTGCTTCCCAAGGGGCAAGAAACAGGAGCAGCCCAGGAGGAGCTGGGAGCTGCTGGCTGGTGCAATAGCCTGTCAAGTGGTGGGGATAACACCTTCAGGGCAGAGGTGGTGGTGGTGATAATTCCTGTGGGGTGCAGGACTGTGCCTCTTTGCAGGCATGACAAAAGAGTGGTAGTGATGGAGGGACCCAGGGACGAGCACAGGATGCCCTCGCTTCCTGACTAAAGAAAGATACCACATCCCTTCCAGCTGCTGTTCTTGTCCTGTAGGAGCGTTCCCTAGAGCAGTCATCCTTGGTGCTCCATCATCTCCAGCAATGGGAGGGGAGACCTTTACTTATAGAGATGAGATGGGTGGGGCCTCAGGTCATTTTATAAAATAACTTGTCATTGACTCCTACAGGAGTAAACCCTGCAAACATGTCTCAGGAACTGCTTCCCGTGGATGTGCCCGAATCGTTCTATTATATGTATCCAGGGAAGACCATGATACCATCAGATACCAAAGCACTGGAGGTAAGATATCAGCTTTAAAAGTTTGTTACAGGCCCAGGTAAGATGTATTTGACAGAAAACAAAACCTGCTCTTATGATTGTATTGATATACATGGTATATATGTTCTACTGTGCATACTTGCTGTCTGGTGGGACCAGGTGGCATTGCCTCTGCATGAAGGAATTTTAAGGTGAAACATTTTCTTCATGACTATCAGTGGCAAAAATCCTCCTGCCTCCAGTGGAGCCAAAGATTTCAGCTTTACAAGCAAAATGAAAGTCTGCCTATCAAGGAAACAGAAAAATTAAAGAAAGTGGAAAAAATGAACACAGACAGAGACAATGTGAATTGTCAGTGTAAACCCAGACCTACTTCCAAATAATATAAATAATAAAAATAAATAAAAATGTTTTCCATACTTTACATTTTTAGGAAAGAGAAGCTCTTGTGTTCAGTACAGCTTTTTCTTGCAGAATCAGATATAACTCTTATTAAAAACAAATATGTGTGCATCAATAACAAATTTTTTATACATTATGATTAACGTAAGAACCTCATTTTCTTCTTGTAAAAGAGTTAGGGACAGGATAAAGCATGTGGAATGGGAAATTAATATAATTTCCACATTCCCACTTCTCTCCATTTTTCATTTTATTTTTCATTCTTTGTGTCATTTCAAGATTTGCATTTAATTTTAACTGAAGTATGTTATATGTTTTTCTCTGTGCTCTTTGGGTAAGGACATGTCTCTTCAGGAAGTACTCTGCAAACAGAAACAGAATACTTCTGACATTTTTGTAGCAACTGTCTCACAGTGGTGTTTTCATATGAAGCATTTCATCAGAAGTGGGCACTTTAAATTTTAGAAGTGTTTTGGGACTTCTGTATTGGGGGGGGGGAATGAAATATTGTAATTGCAAAATTTAAAATATAGTATGTCTCAAGATTGAGGTGTGAACCCAGAGTAGACAGATTGGGATTATTTTTTTTAATCAAGATTTAATGACTCCTGAGAGTGAAAGCAGGTTGCCAAAAGATCATATTCAAAACAACAACAAAAAAACAACAAACTTTTATTTGCTGAATAAATTTAGGCACTTTTTATCTCATTGGTTATCTCATGACTAAAACTGCTCATCCTTCACTGACTTGTTGAAAGTGAACCCCTTACCCCCTGGATTTTGTGCCTGTGTGCACCAAACCATGTGGTGGTTTGTTCATTATGCTGAGTGCTGTGCCACAACAGGGTGTAACCAACAGCTGTTCTAATTGGGGTTTAAGCATGAGTTATTGCAAGTAGGAATTAATAATATATCCTGATAATACTGTTGTTGTTTTTGTTTTAATGTTATCGTTTATTTCTTCAGGATGAAGACGACTCAGACTTGGACTCGGACTCTTTGGATTCTTTTGATTCTTTTGATCCTTTTGGAGGTATTAGACCTCAAGAAGAAAATGAACGAAGTACTGAACCAGGCAAAGGTGATTTCAAGGTATTATGAATAAGAGAATTTTGAACCAAAAAGAGATGAGGGTTTTGTTTTGCTGAAAGGGGAGAAGGCTCAGGCAAATAAATAATCATGGCAGAAGTTTGAGTGGTACAAGAGAAATGTCCCTAGATTTATTGTTTGGATAGTTTTATTCCACCTACATTTATGATTTCCAGAATTGCTCACTGTATTTCTCTCTTATACTTATTGGAACTATGCAGAATATATGCACACTGTTCTCATCCTTCACTTATTTGTAAAGGAATTCCATTGCTGCACTTTCTTTTTGTCAGTGCTTTTCATAACTGAAATGGTCAAAAATAACAGTGATCCCTGTTTTGCTGTAATGACTTTTCCAGTGCAATCTCTAGTTCAGCAATTTATGGGGAAGTCATAGATTATTGATCCCTGTCTTTTCACCACTTCTATGCTCCATCAGAAAAAAACTATAATGGGGAATTTTAAGAAAAGAGTGATGTTTGAATGTACTAGTGTTTTTTTTTGTTTGTTTGTTTGTTTCCTGTTTGAAGATCGCTAATCGGTTTATTTTTGTCTGAAATCACTCATTTCAATGAGGGTTTTTCATTGTGATGCTCTGCGATTTGTTCAATAAATGCAGGCATTGTTTCCTATCTGTCAGGATTAGAGAAGTGTAAATGAAGATATGAATCATATATAACAATGTTTTCGAAAGAACTGTCTGATTCTGAGCTAGATAATTGTATGGCATTTTGCATTATAATTTATTTAGACAAGTTATATTGAGACAAAATGAAGCTTAAATAGGAATTTATCTGGAATATAGTAATATTAGTAAATATAGTAATATTGTAAATGAGTAGGCAGGTGAGCTTTGCATTAAACTAGACATACATGATGGAGGTAGTCCTTGTAAAATTTAGGCGACAAAAACTTTTAAAACAAATTCACATTCACATTCTTTTGTTTTGTTTTGTTTTGTTTTTTAACTTCTTTGCGTACACTACGTTTTTCAAAGTTTAGCTTTTCTATTTATCCAGTATTAGGATTCGTATTAAATAATAATAATAATAATAAAATCAGTCATTTAAAGATTTTTACTATATTTTCTCAGGATATATTCTACCAGTTTGGGGTCTTTGGGGCTTTTAATCTTGCAAATATTTAGCTTACAATCGTTGTTATCTCCAGTCTGTAGGGATATCAAAATTTTGCAACATTCATTAGGTGAAGAATTTTCTAGATAGAAAAAACATGATGAGAAATAAATGAATTGATAAAACTTTAGTACAATGCTTTCTGCTTACAAGTGATAAGAAACCCAAAGTCATGAAGAGGGAAAGCAGAACGATTTGAACTCCTGGGCTATAATTACCCGTGATATTTATGCATATGACAGGTAACTTCTTGTCTTCATTTCTTAATCCCACACAATGATATGCTTGTTTTTTCATTATCTGCTCAGGATATAGGCTTAGATCAAAGACATTTCAGGGTTGTGAAATTTTGAGGAAGCAGATATGATAGTAATGGACCAAAAGAAGCATCTTACATGTATGGGATCATAACCTTCTTGTAGACCACTATGCTGCACCTGTTTCTTACAGAAGGATTATTTTTCACATTTCAAAATTCCAAAATATCATGACAATTCATTGGTGATGGACAGAGTTGTTGTTACTGCATCTGGTTACATGATCACCGTTTTTTCTTCTATGATTAGAACATAGCCCTCTATCCTATGTGCTTGTATGATTATCACTTCATTATTGCAGCATATCATGTGTTTGCATGAAGGACACATGACATGCTCTTATGTAAATGTTATGCTCCAATGTAAATATTTCATCACTGAAACACTGGAAAACTTAAATGAGGGTTGTTGGCTGCTAAGAGGAATCAACTGTTAGAAATATCTATTACAGCAGATCCCAGCAAATGCATGTGCCTTTACACCAACATGTTGATTTTTATCTGCATTAAGAAATTTATATTATACAGGCTTTGACTGGTACTTTGCTCCATGCTAAAGCTGCAGTCAGAGCCAGATCTGGTGTTGCAGGCATCAGTGCTTATATTAAAATAATTAAGGATTGCAGCAGGTTTCATACAACAATTTATGTGGAGGAAGGGAAGTGAAATAATGGATGTATAATTCTGAATACAGCATGAGCCATGTCCTAAAGAAGCTAAGATACCTCATACTTTCAGTGAATGGTACTTCATTTCTTTTCATTACTCCTTGCTCTTTTAGGGCTTATACTGCTGTGAGAACAGCAGCACTTTAACAGAAGAGGGACAGGTTAAACTCTTCATCCCTGTGCAAAGCAGGAAACCTGACTTCCACTGGGTTTTGGAGCTGGAAGCAGCTCCTAAGATCGTGGGAAAAGTGGGGAGCTTCTTCCCTGCATGACAGTATTAGGAGGAGGTTGAAGCTGCTGCCCCTTATACAGGCTAGATTTAGTTATGAGAAGCAGCAGCATGTGCTGTCACTGAGCTTGGATTGAATCAAGATATGAAGCAGGCATGAGGTCCCAGGTGCTGAAACGATGCACTCCAGCATGCCTCCTGCTTCAAAAATAAGACAAAGGAAGCCACTTCCAATTAGCTCTTAGCTTTGAAATAAGGCCTATCTTATCCACATTTGACACTGAAAACATAAAACATGTCTGTCTGAGGTAGACCTCTAGATTCCCCTGAGAATCAGTAGTCATACACAGAGATTTTTCAGAGGGTGATGCACGTCCTGTGGTAACGTCTGCCTTAGGATGAGACTCCAGAAATGCCTAATAGCTGTCCGGTGTAAACACCTGTTTTAAGCTATCTGGAATTACGTGTGACGAGTCTCAACCCTCTGTCAGATGACCCAGTTAGTGTCTTTCTCTCATGTTTACTCTGGTTATAAAGAGCAAAACAGGACAAAAGATCTGTGTCTTTTCACTGATGGCCTATCTTATTCCCCTGGCTAAAATTCTACATGTGGAAATAATTTTCTATGTGTAGTTGAATGTTTTATGTTTTCAAATGGACCTACTTTTCAAAATTGGAAGAAATTCAACTGTTGAATAAGTGGAAATACTAAAAGATGGATAACAATTTTAAGAGTACTGATGTAGCAAGTAGCTTGAGTTGTCAGTAAAATAAACCTCCTCAGAAGCTGGAATCACAGTGCACTGACAGTACCCATGTTGTGCTGATCAATATTTGAAATCCCACTTTTGTCTGGAATCACATTTCAAGCACAGTGCCATGTGTACACTCATATTTGTTAGAAATATTCAGAAGCCCAGGATGGATATGTGTATGAGGAAGCAATGATCTGAAGGACACAATTCCTGTGGCCTTGTCTACACTTGCCATGCTGCTGCAGGCACAGGTGATTTTTCCCTGTTGAAACCAGGATTATCATGGCTGTATGCATGAAAGGAGTGTTTCTGTCCGGCTGTGAGTGTGTTTGATTCCAACAACATCCAACCAAGACTTCTGTTAGCTCTGTTGAAAAGGAGGTCTGATTAGAAGTTACGTTCCTAAAACATGCAACAAGCAACTAGTGAAAACCAGCCTGTTGCAGCTGTATTGCTGGCATCTGTCTCCTTGGCACTCCCCAGGCCCCTGCGCAGCTGCAGCCCCAGTGTCTGGAGGAGGCAAAAGAAGGAAGCAATTAGAGCAGCTGCTTTTCCAGCATGGAGCCTGGGCTCCTCAAGAATGAGGAAGAACTTCAGACATCACTAAAACCAGCAGCTAGCCATGCTTAACCCAGGCAGGTGTCCATGGTGGGCTCTCCTGGCATATGCCATGGCAGTTGTTGATGGGGCCCGGTTTGACTGAATGACGTACACAGCCTGAAGAATCCCAACTAGGCCTATAGAGATATCCCACAGAAACCTGTGGATACACAATGTCTAAAGAGACCTGATTCACAGATAGCTCAAGATGGGCACTTCTTCACACAGCACCAAGTCTAGATGCACTGTAAGCAGCAAAGTATTTTAGTTCCTTTGATTTGGTTACCTGGCTGCCATCTAGTTAAATTAGCACCCGGAGATGAAGAAAGGAGTGCCCTGGTGACATCCTGTGCATGACTTCATCTCAGCAGAATGTTTCTCTGTGCCAGGATTTCAAGGGTACGTTAGTAAAGGTAGGGAAGTTATCTTTGCCAGGAAAGGCTGCTGTGCCAGTAGATGACACAGAAATGGATAGAGGCATTGCTATTGGGTGTGCAGGGAAAATGTGTGCGTGGAGAGGAAGCTCTTTTCATGGTTTTCATATATAACTTTTTTTTTTTTCCATCTTGATCTGTAGAAGTGGCCTTTTTCAACTGTTGTAAAAGTAAATTTATTTATTTATAAAGGGCAATAATCAAGACTGAGAATGTCTGCCCCTGGAAGTTCAAGGGCAAATTCTCCTCTGGAGTCAGTGATGTTGGATGACTGTTCTCTGTTTTGGGCAAGCAGCTACCATATTCTGCTGGGTGATCAAATATCTTTGGTAAAACAGGCGGCTAACACAGAAAAACAAAATACGCATTGACCTGGTGTATATTTGACCATACTGTTATGAAACTGTCAGGCTGGGGTAATCTACAGTAGGCATGGTGGAGTAATGAATGTCCGTACCATTGATATCACAAGCTAGCAATAGCTCATGTTGGAAGAGTCCGTTAGATGAAGAAGTCTAAAGGCTGAAGAAAGGCATGGAGAGAAAAGCAAGTAAAAAAGGTAAAGAAGAATAACCATTCTCTGGTCTCATGGACTCATTAGGAAGAACTGTCATTTGGGGGCTCCATAGCCAATTGCGATGTGTCAGGATGTATTATACAGTTAAAATAGTGGAGTATTTCCACCCGTGCTTCTTGAGATGGATGCATGCCACACATACCTACATGTGAATATGAGTGTGACTTTAGAGAGGGCTGGGAGAGACATAGGGACACACAAATATGTCAGGAATGTAGACTGCCTGGAATCCCTGGAGCACTCATGACAGAGAAAATTCTGTTTTCAGATTCTTACTAGACTGGGTGGGAGAAAGTTGGATCATTCACACGGTGCAGGAATCCTTTATTTCCACCAACACAGTAACTTGGTGCCAAGTTTCATACTACAGTATTCTTTCTTTTGAGAAGTGGTGGAAAAGTGTAAGAGAATATGAAGTCTGCTCTATGTTTGATCGGGCTGCTATCTGAAAAATCCCAGTAAAACTTTGTTTTCCTGGGAGTACAGATAAACTAGCAGTGCAAGCTTTGCTTATACACTGACATCCCAGCATGCTATATTGTTTGCAGTTCTGTTATATGAATATGTACATAAAGCACAATTTGGGAAACACTGAAGTGAAGACAGGCTAACAGACTGACAATCAATGAAACAGTCACAGAGTGACTAAATCAGTCTTGCTTTTGTTAAAAGCAAAATTGTAAGGTTACAATGCTAAATGATGGTTGTCCCAGGCAGGACTCTGCTTTCACCATGCAAGGCAACGCTAAAAATAAAAACCCTTGGTGTGTGGAACAAGGTGACAGAGCAGAAACACTTTTTTGTAAAGACATCATAATAGGTTTTAAGTAAACTGGATAACAGAACTTATATCCTTTGCTTTATGCATGTGTAGCTGGTATTTTCTTTGTATAACTAGACCCTTATACATTATGTTATGATTGTCACAGTTTATATGAAATTCCTTTGTTTGATAAGTTACTGAAATTAATTAAAATAGCAAATTCTCCAGGGAGCAGTAGAATTAATGAGATCTGACCACCGGATGATTTCAGGTCTCCTTGGTTTTGGTACCCCACCAGCAGGTGGTGGGGCTGCCTGGCTGCTGCCTCTCTGCAGGTGGCTGGCTCATAGCATCTGCCTCTCCCACAGTGTGAGTGCAGCAACCAACTTGGGCCTCCTCTATGAAGCCACTGATTCTTTGTGAAACTTGTCTATTAGGGAAACCCACCTGTCTAAGAATTAATTTCCCAATGTCAGATGAGAAACTTTGGCTAAATTTGACATTAGAAAGTCATTACATGGGGACCAAGGGACAGGTGATAAGATGGCAGCAACTGAGTAATAAATCATTTAAAAAACAAACAAAACAAAACAAAACAAAAATCAACCAAGCCAGTGCACTTCCTGAATGTGTCTTATCTAAAAGTCTCAAACTGATTTGCAAATATGGAATCAATCAGTTCTTGCTCAAGCAAGCAAGCCATTTGCTTGAGGAAGTATAACTGGAACTGATCCATGAGCTGGCAGCACCTTGTGCAATCTCCAAACTCTCCTGAGCTAAACAGCTGCGTGTGAACAGCTCCATGCTTATGCAGATCTTACTGAACAATGAGTTTCTGCCTTCTAGGGCATATGCTAGGCTCCAAGGTGCCCAGGCTCGTTCCTAACAGGTGAGTGTGGTGATCCACCTTTGCTAATTACCCAGCTGAGAAGAAGATAATTAACTGGGTGGAGAACTTTGTTAATATGGCTGTACTGTTTCAGAAATGTGAGCTTGGGTAGAGCATGGAGTAGCTTTGAGGACATACCGCTCCATCAGTTATTGCTTGCAAATTTGGCAGCTTTTGTTATGCTTCCTTGAAACAGAAGGCAGGTGGATTGCTGAAAGTGAATTTCATGAAAAAAAAAAGTACTAAAAAAAAGCAGAAAGCAAGGATTTCTTGTGGCATGTACAGGAGGAGCAGCCAGAACCCTTTTTAAGATCTCAGTGTAACTTTTTAACATAACATGATGTATTATGGAGGGCAAGAGAATTTTAAACACATGTAGAAAAAGTAATATGTTGTAACAGAAGAGGGATAATTGTCTTCCCATCTGAAATTAAAGTCTTTTTTGTTTTGTTCTATTAAAAAGTAAAAAAAATGGCAATAGTATACATATTGTTTTAAGCAAGGTTCTTCCAGCCTCTCTTTATCTGCCTTAACATCTAATTTGTCTGCTTGTTTATAGTCATTCTAGGAAGTTTCTGAAGTGCTATAGAAATAGAAGGATGCTCCTAAATGAGAGGAAATCAGTTTATAAAAATAGCAGTTGTCAAACAGAATGATTTGGAGGGCTCTGCTGTAACCGCTTATGCAGGTGGAAATGTTTCTAGGAGTGTGAGGAAATGACTATGTGTTACAGTAGCAGGAAATGCTGATTTATTTATTGGCTTTGTTAGAGTAGCCTTTTGCAGACGGGGCTGAGCCAGAGACAGCTTTTTGGAATGAGCCAGCAGGAAATCACCTTCCTTAGGAGAAGGAAATCACGTTATCCTCTAATAATAAATAGGAAGAGGTGCCTGCGGTCACAAAATCTGGAGAGACTTGTTTTATAGAAGATTGTGGCTGAGATATTTAAAGGGGCCAGAAGAACTTAACCACTTTCCTTTTTCAGGGTTTTTGAAGGGGGTGTTAATTTTTATTTTTTCCCAAAGGCATTCCATACCTAACTCCTTAAGCCCTTAAATCCTCTGGACATAATTCTCAGTCATTAGTTTATGATGTACTTGTGATCTAGAAAAGCTCGGCTCAGATTATTGCTTTTTTGTTTGTTTGTTCATTTTTTATTGTTGTTTGCTTGTTTTTGTCTTGGAGAGTTGTAATGGGAAAAAAAAGAGAGAGAGAGATTGGCTGTTCTGTGGTTTTGAAGCTGAAGTCAAAAACACCTCTCAGAACAGTGCTTAGCACCATGCAACAACAGCTGTTCTCCACAGAGATCTTTTCAGTGCAATGGGACTTCATAGGTGGATACTACAGTGGTTGTAACTTTGAGGAAGATTACCAGTATTGAGAACTACATCATGCTGCTCACCAAAACATTTGTTGTGTTCAAGAGACTTATTTTAGCTATGTTCTATAGCATTTGCAATCATTTTGCATACAGTCTCATTTGACATGAATATATTCCTTTCTTGTTTGCTCTAATGAGCCAACCAGCCTCTGAGTGACACAGTATTAAGACAGTAGAATGTATAAAATGCACAAATAAGTCTTCTTTAATAGCAGAAGCTTTTGACAAATAAAAAGAAACCACACCTGGCTTGGAATGCCCTTAAACTGCAAATTGCTGCAGGCTTGGAAAACAGTTATAGGAAATACCAGTTTTTATTTCTCTGTGTTCTTCAAGCCCACCAAGACCAGGGTAAGGCAGGGGGTCCTGAGCTCTCTGCTCTAACCCACTGCAGTTATCCATGCACCATTGCTTTTACGCTGTGCTGTTGCAGATTATCAACTGCAGAACACTGAGAAGGTTGACATAATTTTTACTGACTGTATTATTGTTTTGTAGCACTTGATTAGGTTGAACATTTGTTATTTTTTTCTGCTTTATTCATACTAGTTTTATTCATACTCTTTTTCCCACCATTCTCCAGATAGAATCATCTCCCTGCTACCTGCTGACTGTGAGGATCATCCGAATGAGAAATCTCCAGCGAGCAGATGCTTGTAAGTATCTCTATTGTTCCCTCAAATATCTCATTTTCTTGAAAGTACTTAGGAGATAACTGGACACTCTAAACACAAACGTAAACATCAAAAAAGCAAAGTTGATGGCATCACTAGGATATATCTAAACAAATACATTATTTTGGGATGCCTGGTTATTAGAGAACTATAAGAGTCAAGATCTATTTTATCGTGCAAGGATAAATGGTTAAATGAGAATATGTATATAGTATGGAAAATAGCATAATGTTCAAAAGAGGGTAAGTGGTATGTCATGGTACCAGCAAAAAGTTTTATTTTATAACTATAAAGCAAACTTTTGCAAGTATTTCTAAAATAATCCAGTGTTTATTTAAACTAACTGTTATAAACTAGGTCAGTCCTTGTTGCTTCCTGCTGTTTCACTGAATATTATTTCAGCAGTTTCTGGTTGAAAAGTGAATGTGCTTTTAAGGATAAGTACTTTCTCCCAGAGAAAGGAAATTTCTGCATTCTTCTGTATTCTGTATGCCCACCAGTAAATTTGCAGTTTTTCTAATACATTTATAAAAACTGCAATTCATGAATTTCGATGTACTTAAAATGTTCTCTAAAAAGTTTCTCATCAGTTTCTAACAAGCAGAAGTGATGCTGGGGGACTGCTAAGTAGACATTGATCAGTGTTGCTGACCTTTGCTGCTGTGCCTGTTCATCCTCTAGTCCAAAGTATACCTGTGTGTGGCTGGCACATATAAAACCTGGAGGAATAGAACAAAACTAACCACCACCAAGCAAGAGAATGAGAGCAAGATCCCCCCTCCAATACTCTGTGGTTGTCTTGTTTTTCTGCAAGGTGTGTCAAAGGACTTCCCTGTGTCGCAGCTCTGTGTGATTTATATTAGCCATATCTTAGGTTGCATCAGTGGGTCACACTCTCTGCACTTGCACCTTCCTCTCTGTCCATGGCTGTGGCACATGTGTGATGATGCAATGAAAGAGAAAAGTTTCATCAAGGACTTGTCTAAGCTCTTCTGCATGTCAGGTGACAAGACGAAATCACAAATAACCAGGTTGTAGAAGGGGATTGTGCAAGCAGAACTGAAGCAGTATTTTGAATTAAATGCACAGCTAACTAGTTTGCCTGCACCCACTCATATAATTAAAGATTGTTTGATATGCTTTGTATCTCAAAGTACAGTTAATATGCAAGAAGGATGAATCACATCAGTAGAACAGAGTACTTTGTAAACCGAGCAGGCATTCATCACCAGTGATAAAACAAAGTCATGTAGTAGTCATACAGAGTTGCATTAAAAACATTTTAAAATCATTATCATTACTTCTGGTATCGAAACATGAATGCCTATTTTTGCAATTTCAAAATTATTTGAAGCATTATCTGCATAGAGTTTCCCAGATCAAAAACAAAAATTTAAATAACAAACAGTCCTGCAGTATTGAATCAATGCTCATAAAGAAGTTTGAGAAGGATATATTCACTAGGTCCACCACAGATTAGCTTGTTTCTTCTACTCTGTAGAAAGGTGCAAAAGGGCTATTGACCAGCAGTAAAATGACTAAGAATTTCTCAAAGTGCCCCATCCAGGACAGACATGCTTCCTGGAAATGTATAGACTGAATACTGGAGTTGGACAAGTAGTAGCAATTAAAAGTGTTGTTTTAAGTCAAAAGGAGACCAGCCTTAAAATCTAGGTACTAAATCAACTCTGTCTACAAATGAAATCAAAACAAGCAGCTTTCTTTGCACGGAAAAGGTGCGGATGAGACACTTTGTCCCTCCTTCACAGAGGTACTTATGTTCATAAGCAAGGCAAAATGTGCAGGGCAGCCAGGTTGGCTGGGCTGACTAGACCAACCCTCACCAGGGAGACAAGATTAGCAGCCAATGCTTTCAATTTTAGCAGTTTCCTATCAGCTTGCTGCAAATATGCATCAACTTTGTGCTGCAGTGGTTCTCTGTTGTCTATTAATGAGGCTCTTGATGCTGCTTATTGTTCATCTGTACTCATGGGAATTGTGAAGGCCTGGGTATGTCTCCCACAACCGAATGCAAGAAGGATATGCATATAAGTAGAGCAGAAAGCAAAGGGTTATAGTATTCAAACAAAACATCCAAAGTGACACCCCTGAGAATCACTGTTTCCACTGTCATCAGTCTGTGAAGCCCATTATGCTGTCTGTGCAGGGGAAAAAGGTTCTACTGGGGTAATTTCTGTTGCTTCTGCCTGTGGGCTTGAACACAGAGCAGACAGGTAGCCGTTAGTAAACCTTTTTCTTCCCTTTGTGATTTTGTTCTTTAAGAAAAGGAAGAAACCTGAATGTTGAAGGCAGAATTTCCTCTTGACTAGCATCGTCCGAAATAAAGTACAAGGAAGGGGGGCTAAGAGAAGAGTGGTGGGAAGGTAGAAGTGAGTTAGAGCAGAAGATAATACTCCAGACAGGACAATTAAGCTGCTGTCAGAACCTAATAATACATCCATGTATGTGTATTTTAGTTCAAGATGAGATATGGAAGGTGGGAAAGACCATGAGAGGGTTAGAGCATGCCAAATATTTTCTAAGCTAACTTTTCTATCAGAGAATTTTTTTGACTCTGCAGGAATATGTTAGTTTCTCCACATTTTTTTAGAAAAATTTCAGCAGTTTTTTTTTTATTATTTTCATATTATAACATTAAAACAAGTAGAAAAATAAAAATAATAAAATGTCAATTGATGAAGCACAAAACATTATGTAATTTCTCAAGCAATTTCTGAATTTCAGTTCTTCATGCTAACATGGAAAGAAAAGCAGGGAGATTTTTTGAACAAATACACTTTCAACAACATAAAATGCATCCTCCACACAGTTTGATACAGAACAAATAGCTGTAGGGAGACATATTGCAAAACCTCAAGGACAAGGAAAGAAAAGCAGAAGACAAGAAAAAACTCCTTTTGCAGCCCAGCAAGTTTTTGTCTTTCTGCATGAGAAGATCTGCAAGCTCTGTTCTTCTGACCTAACTGCAGAGTCCTTACCTGCTTCTGAAGGGTACTCTCCGTTTATTATCATCACTTATCTCTCTCAAAAGTTCCTTATCAAGGGACGCCCATCCTCAGAGTTAGTTACTTTTTTCATTATGTATCTGCTCATTTTACTGCTAAGAAATGTCTGTGTGAGAGAAAGTTTTGCAGTGCTGAAGGCTCCTTCAGTATTTTGTATGAACTGTATGAAGATATATAACATTCCCTTTGCACAGAGTACATCATATACTTAGCTGTAGGTATTTGAGATGTGCTTTAATTTAGGTGACTTTGAGAAAAGGGGTGGAATATTCTTCACTAACAGGAAACTCTGATCCTGTTTTATACACATCACTGTTATCCATAACTCACATAAGGAAGAACAGAAAACACCTCCTGTTCTAGGTCATCTTATTGTTTGTGCTTTTTCCCTCTCAGAAGGATATCTTGAAAAGAATTATGTTATCTCAGGTCTTTCTGCCTCTAAATAAATCACACTTGGTGTTGGTACCATAAGGTCACCTTTTCAGTCTCATGCAGCACTGCTTACTTTGCCACATCAACAATGCTCTGTCTCTTTCCCTGCTCAGTAAGCCAGGCTGATTGTTATGTGTCGTTGTGGTTGCCTACTGCAACAATTGAAAAGTCCCGCACCAAAACCATAAGAAACTCCAACGACCCAGTGTGGAATGAAACCTTCTACTTCAGGATCCAGAGCAAGGTCAAGGTAAGGAGCCAGAGTTGTCTGCTTGAAGCATCCTGAAGGTGTTTGTGTATGGTGGGTCCTATCTATCCCATGAACCATGCCCAGGAATTGTTTAAGATACAGTATAAGGGACTGTTCAAAGGGTTGATATTAAAGATGGCTGAGTGCCCATGCCTGAAAACATTTGATGGTGCTGTTTAAATTGCTTAGAGAGGCATAACCACAGGGTTCAGAGTTAAATTAGTACAGCAAACCTTAGACGTTAAATAAGCAGTGGAGATTGTATAGCGTTTGTTGGAAATTATGTGAACAAGAAGAGGTCTCGGAACTCAGGCTTTTTGTAGAACTCCATCCCCATATGGCCTTTCCTTGCAGCTGATACACTGTGAAGGGAAACTTCATATAATGCCAAAGCTCTGTGAAACCCATTTGTGCATTGGATCCTACTAATGCACATATAAGACAAAGGTTTGGTATGTAACTGGTGTGCCATGCATCTCATGTGCTGCTGAACAGTGTGGAAGTGCAACAGCAGAGAGCACCTGCTTCTGATATTTCTCCCTAGTATATTTTCTGCAAAATGGATAAGTAAGCTTATCCATCTAAACCCTGGTTTACTGAATGTGAACTTGTGGGCAAACACAGTTTCTCCTGTGTTGTGGAAGCACAGTGGCTGTGCCTCATGGACATGCTACACCACACTCCTGGTGTCTCTGGCCTACCCAGGCAGCTTTATGAACCACACTGAATGAATGAAAAGCTGCTCTTTGCTGTTTGAGACTTTATTGGCCTATCCCTGATGGGATAATGTTGGAAGGACACAGTCTTTGTATTTTCAAGTGCCAATCTACAAAAACTGGCTTTTACAGGACAATAACATGATGAAAAAAAAATTTTTATTCAAGATGTTTTCAGCCTGCATAGCCTGATACAGTGTGTATAAATGCTAGCCTAGTGTTGCCAGAGGGCCAGGGACTGGGCACTATTTTCAAGTTTTAGGCAAAGTAGAGACTCTTACCAGTCAGTTCAAGGTAGATAGAAAATCTGGGAGCTGAATAAGCTGTCATGTAGATATAGAAGATGTATTACTCATGTTGGGGCAATTAAGCTGAAATGGGGAAGAATTCATATTCAAATTATAGTATGTTTCTCCCAAGGAAGATGATACTTAATTCATCAACTTTTGTTCCCACACACATTCCCAATATTCCTCCTTCCCTAGAGCCAGTGATGTCCAGACTTTAGAAACTCTAAAACCCCTCTCCTTCTCTTTCCAGAATGTGCTGGAGCTGACAGTGTATGATGAGGATTTTGCTACTCCAGATGACCATCTCCTCTGTGCGCTCTTTGATACTGCTAAACTTCCAATTGATAGAACGGTGCTCCTGTATTTTAAGCCCAGCACAACGGTGAGATTGTGAGATCAGTGCCTGCATGATCGGGCAGAATGGAGTGTAGAGGGCACACTTACCTGAGTTTTCAAGCCTTATCTATAAATTGTAATGTATTTCTGCTTCCTGGCTTATGTGTTGCATTGCTTTGCCCTACTTCCATGTCTCTGGCAATGCATATTGCAGCTCTTCTCTGTGGTATCTTACACGAAGAAGTCCTTTTTGGCTGCAGTTACTTGTCAGCGTTAGTTAATACTCTTGGCACAGTATCCTTGTTTTATTTCCTGTGAATGAACTCAGGGAGTGTTGCTCCAATTTGTCACTGATCTAGCAGCTATGTGACTCCATCATTTAGATCAGGTAGGGGTTTAAAATAAGGCAACCAAGAAACTAGTGGGGAATTATACAATGATTCCAAAATCTTGGGGTGAGATTTCTGGATCCACTGTGGATCACTTGCCCCAGTAAGGGGTACTTTAATTGCCATTCAAAATATAAATACAAAAAATGCAGTCATAAGTCTGGATTGGAGAGCCCTCCCTTATGGTATTTTTATAAATGGTTAAAGAACATATAACTGAAACATTGTGTAATGTGGGGGAGAGTTCTGAGATATCTCTGAACAATACCAAGGCTGCACAACTGCTGCAGAGTGAACAATCTGTAAAGAATTTTTTTCCAGGTAATTCATAGCCATTGCCGTCTGGTCCTTTGATTACATCTCCTTTCACATCAAAAGCATGCCAGGCAGGAAATCTGAAGGTGCCCCTGTGTGTACCCCAGCAATGTCCTCTACTGTGCGCTGCAATGTTAACTCAGCCAGTGATAAGCACTAGTGTATTGTGATTAGTGCTGTTTTGTGGCTGTGAATGACTGATTTACCCATCCATAAAATGGGAAAAAGAGTCTTGATTCTCTTTGAGACCTATGGATAAGATCAGTGAAATATCCTGCAATTTCTTGCTGCCATGGGCAGATTGATTCTGGTAACTAAATTAGGTCACTCACCTAGCTCATACTTATCAACACTGCCTTACTGTGTGTTGCACAACTGTCACTGAATCACTCAGTAATACCAGCCTCTGTTTACTACATTAACATGATGGTGGAAAGTGCCTTTAACTTTCAAGCTAATAGCAAGGACAGTTCTTGTGGAAGAATAGTGACAGGAACAGGTAGGGGAAAAAGGCTGACGAGACAGCAGAGCAAGTTGCAAATTCTTTTACTGGAGCAACTTCACAGTTTGAGATAAAAATACAGGTTGTTTTGATATATCTTGTAGAAGGAAGATGATGAGGAAAGAATTGTTAAACTATCTGGTTTGAAATGGTTGTTTCAGACCTTCCAGTCTGGTACGTTTATCACAGGCTGTATATTGTATCCAATTATTTCAAGATTGTGTACTGGAGACCCAGGTTTAGACAAGGGAGAAAGCATTACACAGCTACTTCATTTAATTTCTTGTTCTTGTTTCCAGGCCAAGGAGGAGCTAGAGGTTGAATTCAAACTGGAAGCCATGTAAGTGATAGGCTGATTCGTTAAAGAATGCAAAAATCATTAAATGCTAAAACACAGAAACAGCACTAGAAGCCTCACTTTGTGGGATTTCTGTTGAAAAGTGCCAGATTTTTCTTCATTTCTGCAGCCTGCACTGGAGTGAAACACCTCCTGCCAGCTTGTTCTGTATGTAGCTGCTTTCAGAATGCATCTCCCAGCATTGTCTCTTCCATCCCCAACATCAGACTGTCTTTTGTGGGACATTTCAGAAAACTTTCCAAATGCATGTGCATAAGCTTGTGTGTGCATGCATGTCTATCGATCTTTTCATGCCTGTTTTTGTATCTGCACTGGACAGACTTCTGGTGCTGAGCCATTCTGGTTAGGTTTCCTTTGTATCTCAGCCTCCTTTGATTTTTCCCTTGCAGCACTGTTTTGGCCCTACAAATTCTCTTTCTTCCCTTCTCAGTGCAGTGTCAATATTTGATGCTCTAGTGCAGAGCTTTTCCTCCAGCATGCTCTGATTTATTTTTTTTTTTTCCTTAATTCATATCCTCTGTCCCTTCAATTGTATGTGCATACAGGCAAATACATAGAGCTGGCCTTCCCTACAGGGATATGCTGGTGTATTAGCATGTTACCGATGAAATATATGTACTCTATGTTCTAGTTACAGGAAGAATTTGACTGCCTAGCTGCAGTTTCCATTTTCTTTTTTCATGAGGTTGCTCTGCAAAAAAGTAGCCATGATGCAAATCACTCAGCTTTGGTACTGGGGCAAGTCCCTTCAGAGCAGTGCTCAGTCCAAGCAAGTGTGGGAAGGAGCTTCTTGTGTAGTTGCTGGGGTCCCTCAGGCAGTCATCCTTCTAAATGGGGAAAAAGAGCAACACCATGCACAAATATAAGTGGGCATAAGTTTGATCTAAAAATCCATGTTTTTCTTTTTCTTATCCAAGGTCTGGTCCTCATGAACTTATTGCTACCAATGGAGTCCTAGTGGTATGTCTTTTTCTTAAGATTTTTTCTGTAACTATTTCCTTAATACAAAGGGGAAGGAAAGGTGTGGTTAGAGAAACTGTGAACAATAAGATACCTAGGATGCCAATTCTTTCTCTTTCACTTGTATCCTATTGTTTTCTGTTTGTCCTGTATTTCAAGATCCCTCTCTCCCCTTCCTCTGGTATGAGTACTGCTTCAAAAATGTACTGCTCTTTATCAAAGCACAGTCGTATGACTGTGAAGCCACTTGCTGATAAACCTAACCAGCTCTTTTCCCCCATGGGAGATGAGTCATGCCTGGTGGGTAAGCTCAGCACTAAATAATTGACTTAGCATAATTAGATTGTGTGAAAGAGAACATAAAACAAAACAAACAAAAACAACAATAAACCAACAAAAAAAAATACAAACCATTACTAGCAATGCTTTTTCAGAAAATGCTTTCTGTTACTGATTCTAGATGTCTCAGCACCACATCTTTTATTTATGGTTTCCACCATGTAAACTTTTGTATACATGCTAGTATCTTGAAAATGCTCAAGATTTTCTTCTTTGATACCTTCTTCTTATTGTGCCAAATCATTTTCACTAGAGGATGCTCTATAAGTCTCTCCAAATATTTTCCCTGTTTTTAGTGGCTACTAGACAGAAGTCCTGAAAAGTCAGGTGATTAGACGCTTCAGGCAATTAGACTTTCCCAAAAGCCAGCTGATTCACAGCTCTCAGTAACAGATGATCTTTCTCATTTCTTCTTATTCTCTGTCTTTTAGTGTCGTGAACTTTGTTGCTTGGAAGTTGAAGTGAATGAGAAGGAGCAGAAAAAATCAAGTAAGGTTATTATTTTAGTATCTATTTAACAATAACCACGTGCCTACTGATGAGAGGATACCTCTGCCCAATAAGGAATGGTGAAACAAATAGTATTTGCATTATTCAGTGTGATTAACACTAGGCAAACCCATTAGGTTGTCATAATCCTCAGTGACTGCATCTCATACTCCCTATATAGGTATATGCCAATAAGGTCTATTAGAACTGCCAATGTTGATATCCCGGTTGTACCTACCAGGAAGAATATTCAGAGTCCTCTTTTTAAGAAAATAGTCCCAGCACTTTTTGCACTCCTTTCAGAATGTTTTCTGTTAGACAAATCTCTACACCTCTGCTGTCTGCCTTTAATCAAGGCAGCACAATTTACTAGTTAAATCATACTGATGTTTCTCATGTGCTTTGTTTGCTTTTTTTAGAGAAAGAGCTTTCCCTTACTGTGAAAGGTTCCTTTGAAGGAACACAGGATATCATACTGGGCCCCGACGGAGCGGTCAGCCCATCAGGTCCCACCAAGTTCCACTACATCAAGTATGCAGAGCCAACGCTGGATGTCATGTTGCCAAAGAAGAGGCGCTACCACCCTGTATGTTGGAAGTGGCCTTAATGTTGAACTGGCCATGAGTCACACTCTAGGAGGTGGGAGGAGGCAAAGAGGGTAAACCCATGACTGTTTTGGTCCTAAAGCTTGTTGTTTTCCCAGTGGACCTGTAGGTTCAGTACAGAAACAGGCTCCCCAGTGCTGATGCTCAATTCGCTGCCCATGGGAAGGAAAATGACAATTGCAGAGGTGAGCATCAATTTCAGGAGCAAAAGGTCGCTCAAGTAGAAATTGTTCTTTCTGTGAACCCCCATAATACTGTTCCACTGGAGTCCCTGTAGATATCTGCTTAGAAAGTTAGAAATATTCTGATTTTTTCTCAGACCTTGAACAAACAGGAGCTCTGTTTCTCTGGTTGTTTTCTCCATGGAAGCAGGTTGTCTCTCCTTTAGTCTCCATTACGTGCCATTAGCAGCAGATACAGCAACCTGCAAGAATGCCGGAATATATGATGATTCCTTCACTTCACAGGATTTCTCCCTGTTTACCCAAAGACTCATGCTTTTGCTTAATGTCCAAATAGAAATTTGCCACTTGGACACAAACTAGGAAATAGTCTATAAATGTGCATTCAGTAGACCATGTACTTCAAAATAAAAAGTATTAAAAAATATATAGTATCAGAATTTTAAATAATGTGATAAGAATATTGTTCAAAATAAGTATGTGTATAATTTTGACTGAAATTAACAGAAGAAAATATTAAGAAATAGAAATAAGAAATAGAATAAGAAATAGGTCCTTTCTTATAAAATAATGTGTTTACACTAAAAAACACCTACATATATCCAGATTATGTGGGAAAATCTCATCCAAATACTACTTGTTAGGCTGTGAAGAAGTAGAACATCAGATTTCAGGGCCATAAAAACATCCCCTCAGAATGGAACACCTTTTGTCAGTTAATCAACAATATGAAGGTTGTAATAAGGATTTTAAGGCAGGGTGAAATCTTGGCAGTAGTGAGTGCAGAACTGCAGTCTCTTCGCTGCAGGACTAGGCAGGATGTCAAAGATCTGCTGTTTGTTACAGCATAAAGAATGGGAAGCATTCAGTGGTATTTCAGGATGCTGCAAAAACCTTTTGAATAACACAGGAAATAGGACCTACTACATGAGCATCATGATCCTTTGCACCAAGATTTTTAATGGTTTTTGTGGCCTGGAAGCATTTGGGATCTGTGTGTAGGAATGTTCCATTGAGGATAAATGGATGAGTATGGGAATATATGCAGAGATCTTAGACATATAACTTTATCATTGACAGACGTTGCTGGGGTTTAAATCAAGCTCTGACCCCAAGAGAGAAAGGAGAAAAAGTAAAAGGAAAAATAAAATTAAAAAATGCTGTTTATATTCTTGTTTTTCAGGAGAAAAGGTTTGATTTGAATGTGAAAGCAGAAAGATGGTAAGGGATCTTCTGTTCTTAAAGGTTTGAGCTGTTGATTTTCACTTTGTTTTAACCGCATGGAAAGGACACAAGCAGACATCCTCAGTGTGAAAACTAGAATGTACTTTTAAGAAAACATAAAACACACTTGCAGTATATTATATATAATTAGTCTTAGAAGGCTTTGATTTTCATAAATAAATGTTGATTAACATGTATTTATTTTAGCATTATTACTTAGTCTCTGACCACAGACTGTTTTCAATCAATTTCCATCTCTGAAATTCAGCAAAAGAACAAAGTTCAATAAAACAAACAAAAACCAGAATGGAGAGGAGCAAATTTAAAACTTGATCAGAAATTATGAATAACGATAAATCATGAACATTTTTTCCTAACTGTCAATATTCAGTAACAATAAGCCTTGAATTCTGTAAAGTCCAGCTATTCTGTATATTGAGCAGAAACTAAGGTAGACAATAACGCTAGTGATTTGACTTCTGTAGACATGCTCATTAATACCCAGAAAAGTTCTGTCACTGAAAGTAAAATCAAAATCCTGTTATTTTACAGTCTCTGTCCATGGCTAGCTGGCCAGCCAGAGAGTCCATAGGTAGCTCTGGCCTTGATACACTATGGCAAGTCTCTTGCCCATTGGTGAATTCTTGTAGGACAGGAGTCAGGTTAGTGAGCACAAGAGCACAAATGCACAGGGGAATATATTAAAACAGTGAGTTATTAGGAATGACTTATTAAATTTCAAATTTGATGCCAATAAAACCTTCATCAGAATAATATTGTGCTCTCTGATTTTTGAGTAAAGCTTGCCATGAAATAAATACAGGTGGCAGCACTGACCTGTGAGACACCTTGTGCAAGTGCAGACAGATCAGAACAGCAGGGTTGAGATCCTGCCCCACTAAATTCGGTGACAAATCTCCATCCATCCAGTGGCTGGATATCACCAAAGTCATCCTTCCAGAGATGGCAGGGCAGGGTTACCTGGCCACCTGCACCTCAGAGACAGAGATTTTTTTTTAATTATTATTATTTATTTATTTTTCAGCTATGCTCACCGCTAGAGGGGGATGTATTCCCACTTGAGTTGCCCAAAATGGGACATTTCGTTCAAGTTGGAAATGCCAACATTTGAACGTTTGTTTTTATTTTAGATTTGGAATGAGAAAACATACGTTGGAATTGCCCATAACAGTGGATATCAGTACACTCACTTTGGAACATTTGCATAGATTTTTGAAATTTGTGGTCCTTTTAGTTTTAAAATATTCATTTAAATATTTTGTTTCATTTTAAATTGCTGTACCTTGTTTCTTCATTAGTTATTACTAATGGGTTATAATGCTACCGGTTAAGCTAACTAGTTGAAATATGTTTTCTTACTTTTAAAAGTAGTGAGAATATTCTTTCTCCTATCACATTGAATAACCCTGTGTGAAGGGGAGGGCACTGTAGAGTATCTTTGGTCTAAGTCCTAAGATTTGTATATGTGTGTTAATATGTAAAATATATGTCTGTTTCTACCTTAGTAATTGCTCGTGCCGCCAAGACCTGGACATGCGCTTTGGATTTGACTTATGTTCAGATGAGATGGCTTTCCTGTACAAAAGGAAGAAATATGTAGCAAGTGCCATGAAAAATGTTTTTCACCTACAACAGGATCTGCAGGACCATGAAGTATGTTGGGGGGCAGGGGGAAGGAGGGAACCCTGCATTGCTAGTGCCTTTGTGTTCCCTTCTAGATAAGTGGTCAGCAAAAGGGGCTGCATGTGTCTGTTGTGTAGGGACCAGCTAGTGCATGCATCTTTTGCTTTTGCTGCCAAGTTCTGTTATTTTGAGAAACACTAGTTGCAGTAGTTGTATCCTATATGACTCCCAAATTTGAAATTTGTCAGATCTGTGGTGCGTACATCCCTTCCATCCTATTCTATAGCTGGCTTGGTTCAGAAATACTATGTGCATGTTAAATACATCACATAGCAAATATTTATTCCATTGTTCAAATTTCATTATTTTGTGAGAGCTTAGGATAAGCATTCCCATTGAATGCATTTTATAATATCTTTTCTTGCAATTTTTAAATTCCTCAAAGTAAATATCCTGTATTTTAAAGGAACTTCATGATACTGATGAGTAACAACATTGATGAAGGTAGTTTAGCAACACTGTGTGAACTGGGTGTATTTCTTGGTGGGGCTGGCATGTGAATTTTGAACAGCAGTAGTAGGTGCACGATACAGAACAAAGTGGCAAAGGAATGGGAAATATAGAGAAAATATATTGTTACCTCCACAGAGGAGTTTTCTCTTGTTCCCCTCACTTTCCCTAAACTAGAGATGGTCAAGAACCCAAGTTTGGGTTAATCTCTAATCCCGTGTTTATCCAAAGGGAAGCAACAGTAGTAGTCATTGCCATTTTGGAGCCTTTCCTTCCTAAAAGGGACCTGCACCGTGAGATCAGGACCCAGGCTGGGTGCAGTGGCCAGATGCCATGGCAGTCCATTGAGTGCCATCAGTGTAAATGTCCCATCTTTCTCTGTCCGACAGGTCCCTGTTGTAGCTATCATCACGACAGGTGGTGGGCTGAAGTCAATGACAGGACTATACGGCAGTCTCATGGGACTCAAGAAATTAAATCTCCTGGACTGTGTAACATACATCAGTGGGCTGTCTGGCACCACATGGTAAGGACAGCTTGTGCGGGACAATGGACTAAGCTCTTTGGGGGTGATGCTCCTGCAGGGATGTACCATCATAGGGTTGCTGGAAACTGCCAAGGAGTCTGCTACATATAATCAGTACCTCCTCCAAAAATAATGGTTCGGTCTTTTCTCATCTTAAAACAGTTTTTAGGCCCTCAGAGGATACAGAAACAAGAGTCAGCTGGTGTGAACTGATTTATGATTCTTGAAAACAAACAAAAATAATTATAATTTTCTGCCAAATTTTTGCTTCAAGTTTACATCTGGCAATTGTATTGTTAATGGTGCTGCCAGGTTTGTTTTTTAAAAAAATTCAAGAACATTAACATGTGTGTGCCATGTCGTTCAGGGACATCTCTAAAACAATCATAGAAAATCTGGAGAGTTCATTCTGCAGAGTGGAACAGCCAAAATAAAGCTGTATGAACATAAATGAATACCTAAAATTCAGAAAATTTGAACTCTTCTTTTGCTCCTTTTAGTTTTTGTTTTCTGTGTTGTCTTTCTCCAGGACAATGGCCAATTTATACAGAGATGCCTACTGGTCACAAAAGGACCTTGACTCGCATATTGTTGAAGCACAGAAACAAGCAACCAAATGCAAGATGGGCTGCTTTTCTATGGATCGCATGAAGTATTACAATAAGCAGCTATGTCAGCGGAAAGAAGAAGGATACAGGACCTCATTTATAGATCTTTGGGGACTCATGATTGAATATTTACTAAATGATGGGGTATGATGTCTCTCCCTTTTCTTAGAGAACAATATTTTATTTTATTTTACTTTTTGCTTTTAATAAATAGAGAGAAAACTAGTCTGTCAGTTCAGAGGACATACCTCAAAACAGAGTGGAGTTGTCCATGTCAACAAATGCTCAAACTTTTTTATTTTCTCCAATAGTCTGCCTAAGGAGAAATGCATCCTATATATCAATAAATTAGGTTGTGAATGCAGCCATTTGGAAAGTGCCATTAGACTCTGACTGGTGCAGAAATAAAATTGGAGGTGATCTCAGGCAGCCTGCCTGAAGTGCAGATTACACATACAGAAAGATTTTGAGATGTATTGTTTCCACCTCTCCTCACAAAACTGTTTTTCTTCAAAACCAGAAAGACCCCCACAAACTTTCAGAGCAGAGAGAAGCACTGTGTGATGGCCAGAACCCACTGCCCATCTATGTGTCAGTCTGTGTCCGGGACAACTACAGCACTCAGGATTTCAAAGGTAAGGATGATGTTTCAGATCCCACGGGGTTAAAATTGGCAACGTGATTCCTATTATTTGATTTGCTCTTCTCTGCTTGGTAGCACTTAGAGACAACAGCCCCGGTCTGTTTGCCAATGTCCAGTGATATTTTAAATATGAAGAAAGATCAGATGTTTATGACAAAGATTGGGAAAGCAGCTGACCTATTCCCAACCGAGTCTTTTTCTTTGCTTGTTTTTGTTTTTTTTTTTTTGTTTTTTTGTTTGTTTGGTGGGTTGTCTTTTTTTTTTTTTTTAAGGGGAGAAGAAAATCAGATTAAATTTTCATGTTTAAGGTGAAAAAAATGACTCACTTCTGAAGAAAAATGAAATTATGGTCTATGATCTTTCTGTTCCAGACTTTGCTTGCACTACAGTTATATCAGACAATAGCACCTTACTTGTAGAGGACATCTGAGAAAGTCGATGACTAGTTCTGTCTTCCTTACTACAATACATAAAGAGCATAACTGGTCACTTAAAACACAATCATTCTTGAAGAGCTGCTACCTGTCTTAGTACATACCTGAATTATTCAAGGGAAAGAAATGCATCCTACTCTGTTAACTGTCTTGGTAACAGTGGAGGTACTTTTACCTAGAAGTGGTATATGCAAGGGCATAGTGAAACTTGGATTGGTGCAAGCACGTGAAGTGTTTCAGAGCTGGAGCCTTGCCACGTGCCCCATATGTGCCCTGTCCCACTGGCACCACCATCACGGGCCAAACCGCTCCTACCTCCTTGTGACTGAGGAAACCCCATTGCCACCATGTCTGAGCTCAGCTGCCTGGCCTGGAAGGTGGTTGTTCATAAGCAAGGCTTTGTAAAGACAGCAGAGCAAACAGAAGTCAGGCTGGGTTTTGTCCTAGCAGCTTCATACCAAGCAGAGAGCCTGGAAGAGCTCACATTGTCCCTTTGTGGCTGTATTGCAGAGTGGGTAGAGTTCACCCCCTACGAGGTGGGGTTGCTGAAGTACGGTGCGTTCATCCCTGCAGAGAATTTTGGAAGTGAGTTCTTCATGGGACGCATGTTAAAAAAACTCCCTGAATCCCGGATCTGCTATCTTCAAGGTGACATATTGCATTGCCCTTGCACAGAGGCACAGGGGGGATGGAGATTGATGATGGGGAGGAGTGTTTACAATGCTGTTAACCAGACTGTGGAAATTTCTGGTCAAACATACTGCTGCTGTGCTATCACCTGCTGGGAGATGGGGGTGTATTGTAGTTTATCCAAAAGACTACAGTAAAACATCTCTCATCCTTTTTAAGTTTCTTATCACTGTCAAGGTATGCTTAGTCTTTTAAACATTATCTTATAGATGGGCCAGATGAAGCCCCTTAAGTCTTCCATTGTAAGGAATTTTTCCCACTTCTTTTCTACTCTTGTGATTCCTATCTGAATGCACTCCAGTTTGTGAACATTTTGGTGCTGCAGGAAACATGCAGCTGTGCTTCCACTGTGAAGTATAACTCCAATGTAGGGAATCCAATCTACTAAAGATGCAAGGTGTCTGGGGTTAAAAATGAAACCAGAAGCAAAAGGTGTCTGAGTCCTTTTCATCAATGCCCGAGTTGTATTCATGGGTTGTATGAAAAAGCAATAAAGTTCTTTTGCCAAGGAATTAGGCTGGAGTAGTCAGAATCACAAACCAACCAACAGATGAACACAGAGCAGTGTGAGTTTGGTTTCAGTCATCTCTTCTTACATTCTTGCTGCTTTTAAGCTCCTCAGTATAAGTTTCAGTACACATGATGTGGTATTAAATAGCCAGCAGCCCCAGGGGATATTGTTAAAATATTACATCTCAGGTTGGCCCTTTTTACCTGGGCCACTACTGGGAAATTCATTTGCTAAATACTGTGTATGTATGCATTACCCAAGTTCTTATTTTGCTTGAATGAGTGGGTTTTGCTCCTTTACCTCTTTCCTGCAGTCACCTTCCTTTACTGTGCAGCAGAGACATGCAGTAGATGAGGCACAGAACTGACAGCAGTATGAACTGAGGTCTTCAGTTAGAGATGATGCAGTAGAAAATTTAGATAAATTTAACAGCCTAAAAGTTTAGAAATATTTGAATTATGGGAGAAAAAAAAAAAAAAAGGAATCCAGAAGATCAAAAGAGAAGGAAAAAGGCAGTTTCTTTTTAAATTGTATCCTTATGTTCAGTAATTCCCTTTACAGGTATGTGGAGCAGTATATTTTCTGTGAACCTATTACAAATCTGGGGACTGTCCCACAGTTCAGAAGACTTCTGGAAGAGATGGACCCAGGACAGAATAGACGAAGTTGGTGAGAAATTTTTAGACTTTCCATTTATGGTGACTTAGTCTTTTGATGTCTTTTGACATCATCCTTTCACCTAGTTTGAAGCCAACGATGTGGATCCTACTACAAGAAAGCGACTTCCCCTCACATCAAAAAGCCTAAAAGGAAGAGAGTAATCAGGGAAATGCTGCTGTAATTATTAGACTTACAAAAATGCTACCAACTGAAAGTCTCTGTGTTTAAGAGGAAGCTTTACAGGGGTTACACATTTCACAGGAAATGTTTTGGCATTTCCCATTCTCACTCAGCCATACAGAATCAAGAATCGGTGGCAAAGAATAAAGTTATTTTTACTGCCTGTGCAGGGAATAAGCCTGAATATCAATTGGCTAATCAATATTTCCTGAATTTAGATTTTATTACTCAGTACAGTAATTATTGCATTATTGCAGGATTCATCATAGCACAAAGATAAACGAGGCCCAGAGGGTATTTTCTGAAGCAATACAGAAACCATGGTTTTATTGCTAAATCATTTAACATGATGGCAGCTATAATTACAGACATCCTGAAAACAAAGAAATATATTTGTGCAGTGAGAGAAACTGCCGAGTCTCTCCTGTTGCACTGACAGCCAACTGGTCTGGCAAAGTAGGCTGTGATTTTGAGAAACCACACCTAGTGCCATTTCTGCTTTTCACCCATATATGCTCCCATGTAGACACCTTGGAAACTTCCTGTAGTTTCTAAGTATGAGCATATTTCCTAGGATTTCCTGAAATGCTTTTATTCTCCTGGTTAAGCATATGCTCATCTAGCTGTGGGTGATTATCAGGTAGAAACTGTCCACCATTGATAAAGACCCTGTGGTGCACTTTTGTTGCCCTTCTGACTGAGTGGGATATATGCTTCACCCCATTTTCTCCATGCTTGCCTCTGTTTCATGGTATCTTTCTATGTGGACGTGCAACCTTCCTTCTGACTGGAAATTCTCTGAATTGCTTAGTTCCCTTAAAGCATCTGTTTTCCAAGACTGTTTTTGACTAATTGTCTTTAGCCTAAAATTCAAGACCATCTACAGAGCTTTGTCCAGCAGCCACTCTTCTGCTCCAGAATAGTTTTTTGTGCTAGTGAGCCACCTCAGAAGAAACTCTGAGATCTATTACACCCCAGGCCAACCAGAGGTGAAAATGAATTAATCAATCATTCATCAATGTTTCTCTCCTGCTCTAGATGAAGACCCAGTATTGCCTACGAGGCCCCATGAACTAAGGACTCGCATGTACACTCCTCCTGGGCCCCTGTCCAGTGCTCTTCGGGGTGCTTTAACTGACCGCTTCTCAGTTGCCCAGCATCACAATTTCCTGAGGGGCTATCAGCTGCATAACAACTACCTTGAGAATGAACACTTCTGCCGATGGAAAGGTAATAGGAACGTGTATTTAAGGGGTATATCCAGGTGATTTTGGGGTGGAATTTAGGAAAGAAACCCATCAGACTTGAGAGAGGCAAAAAAAAAAAAAAAAAAAAAAAAAAACTCTCTTTCAAAAGTGCCTGTTTTTTGTTTTGTTTTGTTTGTTGTTTTCTGAATGGAGAGAAAAGACTAAGAGTTGCCAGATATTTAAGTCTGTTTTTAAATATAATTGTGTGTTTATGCAGTTTAACTGAGATGTCTGTGGCCCAGATGTGGGCAGACTTGCTGCTGACAGAACCAAATTTAAGGTAGGAAAGAGCAAAGAGATCATGGGAGACATCTTAATTCAGCAAGGCTGTGCCTCTATCTTCAGATGCAACTGGAATATCACAGAATATATGATATGATGTATGAGAGAAAGCTTGAAAGGAGTGGGGCTTTGTGGTCCAAAGGACAGTGGAACAAAGGGGAAACATAAACGTATATGTAAAAAAGGATAAGGATATTTTGTAATTCATATCAATGATGGATAAAACATGAAACAATGTTTGAAATGAAACTAGAAATATTTAGTTTAAAGATTAGATATAGTTTATGGATGTTAATGAGTATGGCAAATTACTGGAATAGCTTGGTTGGAAGCTCAATATAGAAGATTTTTAAGAACAGTAATTTGGTGGTGTTTTGAAGTCCCTCCCATGCCTATATGACATTCCTGTATTATGACAATGAAATTTAACCAGGTCTGTGAGATGGTTAGATCCACCTTGTATTTTTTCTCCATCAAAATACCAACATATTTCTCATTTTCCTTTTAGATACTGTGTTGGACTCACGTCCCAACCAGCTGATGCAAAATCCCAATCACCTGGGTATGATAGACGCTGGATTTTTCATCAACACCAGCAGTCCACCACTTTTAAGGCCACAGAGGGAAGTGGATGTTATCATATATTTAAGTTATACTACTGGATCACATACATCGGTGAGGAGGATCTTGTTACAGTGTGTTGTCTCTCCTTTTGCTTGCCTGTAACACCTAGAACTACTAGTTATTTCAGTTGCTTGGTTTTTAATTACTGTATCCCCTTCTTCAAATGCTAGAGGAAGTTATTGATTTCTTCTTCAAGGGAAGGAGAAATTAATCTGCTAAATTGTCTAAATCCTCATTTCACAATCTCTGATGTCAGTCATTCCTTTAAATACATCCCCCTTTAGATTATCTTGTTATTAGCACCTGTGGCTTAGAAACACCACAGGAGTTTTTGATGGAACTGTTCTTTCAGGGTTATGTTTTAGACTGTAATAATTATCTTTCCTATTTCTTCCTGCTTCTCCTTGAATCTCCCTCGCTGACTTATGAACGTACTGATTTATTCAAGAGGACATCAGCACAGTCTCTTCCAGAATGATGGGAAGAGCCTCTAAAGATTTATGCTGTATTGGGCAGATTTCCAGAACCTGCAGAGGAATATGCGTAAAAATAAGGAGTGATTTCTTTTAACTTCAAATAGAATACAAAAGGGGCTAAGTGGACAGTCAAGGGCAGATGTTATTTCTGGGCTGGGAAATAAGGTGCTACTAGGAAAATTCAGTTACGGGCATCTTCTTGCAGAAATTCCAGTTTCATAGAGATAAAACTAATTAGCTGTCTACAAAGCCTTCCAGAAAAAGAGTTTGGGTCTTTACACCTCAGAAACTGAGTTTAGTTAGAAATATAGCATTAAGCATCCTGGCCTGCTGAGTTGAAAAGGCACAGTATAGCCTAGTACTTCAGAATTTCTCAGTAAAACACTGATCTAAAGGAACACTGCTATAATGCCTGCACAGACACTGATATAATTGCACATTCAATCTTTATTATCTCCTGGCTTCAAAGCATGAAGTAAGATACCTTAAATGTTTTCTTGCTGTGGTTCATTTTTCTGATTAATTCTATGCAATGGGCTTTTTCACTTGCTAACACTAGATGATTTACCCTAAGCTTTTAACTGCTTATGTTTTTACAAAGCAGCATCCTGTACGAATTCTCTAACTCCGAACTCGTGTTTACAGCTTGTGATTAGTATTGGTTACAGTATGTGGTATTTCTGTGTATAGCAACCCTTCATAAGAAGGAACCCACTCTATGGATTTAAATCTCTAAACCTTAATGGTAGATAACCAGTTTTGGACTTCAGCACAGCCAAGCTGAATTTTAATGCTGATCATATCTGTGATACTCTAGTCTCTAGATAAGGCATGCAAATACTACTCGGAGCAGAAAATCCCATTCCCCAAAATTTCTTTGAGTGATGAAGATAAGAAAAATCTAAAGGAGTGCTACATCTTCCAAGATTCAGATTCGCCAGGATGTCCCATTGTGATTTTTCTTCCACTTGTGAATGATACTTTCCGAGAGTACAAAGCACCCGGTAAGTTAAAAGTGGTAGCAAAATATTAAATAAAAGACAACACTACCTACTTCCCTGACTCAGAAAGAGCCTTATTTCCCTGCTGCTGGCTGTCTTTGCTGGCTGGTTTCATCAGGAAGTGCTTTAGCTAATTAGATTTTCTTTCTCCTTTCCAGTCAAAGTTGCTATGTCATTCATGTCATCTTTGTGGCCCTAAAAGGTTAGACACAGCCCCTGTCTTCTGCACGGTGTTTACCTTCATGTCTCTCCCATTTGTAACATAAAGTGTTGCTAACTAGTTATAAGAAAAAATCATGGGAGAAGTATAGCCCCCTGCATTTGTTCTGTGTTGTCCAGGGATTTAATTCTACATTTGAGGATGCACATTGTCATGTGTGAATGGTGGGGGAGCAAGAACCTGGATTTCAGGCTGAAATCCTGCAATGTCAAGATCAGTCTCTCTCCCCTTCCCCCCCCCCCCCCCAATGTTATCCCTCACTTTTCCATTCTGCCCTCATTGCTTCACACACAATGTACCTTTGACTAGGAGTGGGCTTACATGACTGAATTATTGGAGCATTTAAACCCAGTGACTTCTCTCCTGGAGGAAAACCCTCCTCTTTGGGCTGCTGTGGACAGCTTGTCATGGACAGAGATGCACGCCAAGCTACAGCAACTACTTCTATTTTTCTCCAGGTGTCAAGCGCTGTTGCTCAGAGATGGAGGGAGGACAACTCGATCTGACCAGTCGCTGTTCCCCCTACTGCATGTTCTCGGTCAGATACACTGATGAGAATTACCGCCGGCTGCTGAACCTTAGTGAATACAATATCCTGAATAACTCACAGATGATAATGCAGGCCTTGCAAACAGCAATGCAAAGAAGGCAAAACATGTGCTAATCACACATTTGATTGCCTATGTCTTCTTGGAGCAGTTTTTCATGCTCTAGCACACAGGAAGAATGTAGCTTTTTGAACACAGGCCATTCTGCATTACAGAAAGAAACTACCCCCAGGTGGCTTAGTGTTTATTTTATTTTATTTTATTTTCATTCCCATGAAGAGGCTTCTTTAGGTAAAGACATTGCCTGGAAAATCTTTACATATGTTTTGTTGCCTAAACTAAGGTTGTCTGTAGAACACTCTTTACCTAAAATCCTTGTTATATTTTTAAAATAGTCTTATTTTAAGTCTAATTTATTATATGACATATAAGACAAACATTTTCTAACACCAAAGTGCTACAGTAATACAACCCAACTAACAAACTGACAGGCCACAAGAAGGGGGTATGAGTATGAATGTCTGCTCCCTACAACTTTTCTTCATGGAACTCAACATACATCCAAGCCTGGAAAAATGAAGAAAACCTGAGACACAACTGGAAGCTGGAATCAGATCCCTGACTTGACTCTATTTTGCAAGTATACTGAAGAGCAGCTAAAGAGGTTGGAAACGTAATAGGGACAAGTGTGTGCACACGGCCAGCCCTGTGAATCATGTCCATCTCCAGAGCAATCTTGGACTGTGAATGCACCACACATAGATTGGAAGGAGCAGTATAGGAGGAAGTATTGTAGGATTTTTCTTTTTTTTTTTTTTTTTCTTTTTTTTTTCTTTTTTTCCATTGCAAGATATCATTTGGGCACATCAGAATTTCCTTTGCATTTATGTCAGTTTTGATTGTGTTGATATAAAAAAGTCAAAATTTTATTTTGAATCTTTCAAAATAAAAAAAAAATGGGATTTTTTTTCCCAGTTGAGTTAGTTCTCATATTGAATTTATTTTCTTAAATGAAAAAGAAATATGTGCTTGAAATGAATATATTTAACTTCCACTAGAGCATAAAAAAACTTTGTTATGTAACTCAATGGAATTTGTTTAAACAGTTCAGGATGTACCTTTCTTCATATTCCCTTTTATGGGAAGTGTCTTTTCTGAACTCTTGAAAGTGCTGAGGATGAGCTGTAAAAATTATAAATCTATAACAACCATTGCATTCCAGGAGCAAGTCAAATTGAAAATACACATTTATATTAATAAATTCTATGTCTTGATGACAACTGAGAAAATCTGGGGAGCTGGGGAAAAAAGTCTATTCAATGAGAAAATCTATCAGCTAAACAAGTTACATAGATGTCATAATCTGAGGCTGAAATAAACCAGGGAAAAATACTTGGGTAAGTTGAAACATTTCATATTAATATTTTCCATAACATCTCTGTTTTGAAACATAAGTTCTTTTTAAGAGATTGCCTACCTCGTAAGCCCAGGGAACCAAACCTGAAAATAACAAGCTTCATTTATAATCAAATAATGTGTTTGGGTTGGTGCTAAATGACTCTCTGAGGATTCCCATTTTGGCAAGGAAAAATGTCAAACTTATCTTTAAAAATGGGTTCAAAAATGACTTTTTCCAATGCTTTTCTCATTTAGGATGTCAAACAAAACTTTTTTTTGTGCAGCTGTAGTGTGATATTGCAAGCCTATAAATCAGAGTGTAAATATTAACATTTAAAACCCTTTGACTTTTGAACTAATATACACTTATGTCAGGTTTTTTGGTCTATTCTAGTTTCATGAGTCAAAATCTGAAATATGGTGCTATATGCTCTGCATATAACCATGGGAATTGCCTCCATTGGAACCTGAAGTCCCTGCTGTAAAAAAAATAAACACAAGTTTTAGCCATAAATTCATGTCACCTCCAGCTCTTAGGAAATGTTACTTACATGTGAAAATGTTGTGTATACAATATTGGACAATAAAGGCTTGTTTGCAAAATGAAAATTCTGCCTTGCTCCACAAATTCAGGCATTTTAGTAATATGCTTCAGGTTCACAATGAGTTCCTTGTTCCAGGAAAGCAAAATTGTTTTAGCAAAGACCATCAGAGTGTCCGAAATACTTGCTGTGAGCATTGTGAGCAAAGGAATGTCTCAGAGACTACTGCAGGAGTACAAAGGAGAGCCATGTCCCTCCCTCCTGCAAGGGCTGTCTCTGATGTGGAACTGCAAATGCTACTTGTAAAAATGGAGGAGTGGTTGCACCTTCCCCAAATGTCTTACCAGGTAGCCACAGTCTTGTGTCACCTCTGCTGACGCACTTTCTGCTGTTGTTTTAGGACTACATGGTGCTCCACCAGGCTTCTCCTATATGGTGTGCCTCATTTTCTGGGGGAAAATGGGATGACAGAGCCCTGCTGTCAGGGCCTCTGAGAGTTTTTTGGCCATTGGCACTGTAGAAGCAACATATTCAGAGCCCCAGTCCTGGTTTATAGCTTAGCTCTCCAGGGAGGTGTCATAATAGGGTATTGTCTTTAACTGTGGCTTGAAAGATGCTGATGTTGCCAAGGGTTTTCTATGATCTAATGAAAAATGCATTTCATCAAGCTACCTAATTGCAAATGGCATAGAGAGGAAACATGCCAGGTAGGTAGACACAATCCTTCACCGTGTTGTGAAACAACATAGCCTACAGCAAAAATTTATTCTACGGAGGTGCCTGTGATGACTGGTGATATTTGCATGGGAATGGGCAGAGGAATTGTGTTGGCTAGTAACAATATTTAACAAGTAAGCCCAGGAATGCTCAGGAAATAACTAACTTTTTGCTCATAGGTAGTACACCAGGAGAACAAACAGGGATACCAAAGGATTCCCTTACCCCAGTGATCTTTCTCTGCTCTAACCTGCTGAAGATACAACAGCCTTTGATGCTCCTTTTAATCCCTTTCCAGTGAGCTGGGAGCCCTGCTCATAACATAGGGGTTAGCTGGGTGCTAGCTAAGGCCAAAACAGATGTCCCACTGCAGTGGTGGGTTTGTAAAGGAGCCCGGGAGCCCTCCCACTGGTGGTGCAGAAGGCAGTGAGTGGACAGTGCTGAGTTGTGCCTCTGGCTGGCAGGGTTTATTGGGTCAGTCACAGGAGCCAGGTTACAGCCAGAGTCAGTCTGAGCTGGAAAGCAGCACAGAAGTATTTTTACAGGGGTGGAGCTAGGCTAAGGAAAATCATGGCTTCAGGACTCTTTGTCTAAACAGAAGTAATAATAACAAGCCATACGAAAGAAGGGGAAAATGATACAACCGCTTGGGGAGAGACACAGCCCTGCTGGACCTTGGCAGAGTAGAGACAAAACACCATGTGAGTGTGCCTGCTCTGCACACCTAAGCATGGGAGTGCAAAGAGAGGTGGTACAGAAACCCTTCACTTGGCTTTTGCAAACTGTTTAGTGTAAGAGCAATAGTATTGTCCCTCTTTTTTTTTTTCTTTTTTTTTTTCTTTTTTTTTTTCTTTTTTTTTTTCCTATTAGCAGTTGTATCCTGTCTACTTACTATCACAGATCAACTGCATTTAGGTTATATACTGTTTCTGCATCTTACTGGGGCCTTGCTAAGTGGAAAGTTCACTGCTCAGGTAAAAGGGCATTGTTGGCCCATTGGCCAGTGTTGGGCAAAGTCACTCAAACAGCGTACTTCCAGCCATTGTACAGAGAGAAGTATTTTTTCTATTTATACTACCACAAGGTTCAGTTTCCTAGCATAAGAAAATGGGAGGGGAATATCTGGGTTTAAGAAATCAGGCAGAGGTGGGGCTCTGAGTCAGTTTATAAAATAGTTGCTCACCTGCATTTGAGACATTTAAACTATTGGTGCCTCTGGAAGCTGGGAGATGTGAAGTTGCATTGCCAGAGATAACACTGGACATGTATGTAACAGCGGCCGCAATGGAGCCAGGTGGTGTTTTGTCTCAGGTAAGAAGGGTGCAGAGCAAAATGAGGTGTCTGGGACCTCAGCAGGTTATGCTGCACACTGTGCACGGACGGGACTGCTTTCTTGACCTATTAATGACTGTAAGAGACTCTGCACAGGAATAAGAAAGTCAGTGCTTCAAGAACTCATTATGGAAACTAAAAATGAGAGCAAGCCATGGAAAGAAAGGGAAAACTGCTTTGGGAATAAAAATTTGATTACTAAAAGAGTATTTTGTATATGTTGGGGTTTTCTTCATTTTGGAAATGTGCCGTATGCAACCTTAGAAAAAAGTATTGAGTAGCATAGAGATGCACTTTAAGGTGAAGAATTAATTACAGGGTGTGTTACTAGAGGCTGGTTTGCTGTTCCTTTAACAGTCAGAGCTAGGAGCAGTCGTCCCTGCCGGTGTGTCACACAAAGGGTGGACCTTGCTTGGCTGCTACACCCCTGCCCAGCCTTGGTGGGGCAAGCACAGCGCAGGCAGCAGCATTGGGCACAGCTGGAAGGATCTTTACCTGCTGAGGCCCTGTGGGCAGCACCGACCGTGGGCTCCCCTCCATTGCTCTGCAGTTGTGAATTCCTAATGAGGATTGCTGATAAGAGACAGGATGGTTTTTCCAGGGGTAACGTTGGCCCTTCCTTTTGCAGGAGCTGATCACCCAAACGGGTGCAATAGAAGGCATTATGCGGCTGAATCCTGATGGGGAGCAGTGGACTTTGGCTACAAAGGTACCATAAAGGAGAATTTTAAAAGAAAACCGTAGAAGAGACTTTTCTGCTGGGTGGAGCCTGGGTGAGAAGAGATAGGTTTCAGTGTCTGCTGAACAGTCTAATTAGGTCTCATAACCCATCCAGCTGCCTCCACAAAACACCATCCAGTTTATCATTTGATCACTTTGCTTACGCAGTCTTGCTTCACGTTCAAGTCCTGCTGTTCTTTTCTATCCTTGTCAAAGGGAAAATTAATCCTGTTTGAATAAGATTAATAATTTTACAAGGATGGGTTTGATTAGGCTTTCTGTTTTGTATGTCTTGCCAAAGCATAAGGAAAAATTTACTGCCAGAGTAGGTAGCTATAACTGTAAAATCAAACCACTTACTCCAACAAAGAACATGTCGCAATCCTGAAGAGGCTTTTCAACACCTGATTTTCTGGATTAATCTTACTTCTGGCCTCTAAAAAAAAAAAAAAAAAAAAAAAAAAAAAAAAAAAGTTCAGAGTTAAGAGTTACTCTGAGTTAAGATGCAGAGCAGTGAGTGTTGTGCTTACGGTTTAAGGAACAACCAATCCTTTCTGCTGTTGATGGCCATTCATGATTTATACCTCTGTTGTGTCTAAGCCAAGGTTTGCTGGTTATGGCAGGGTATGTCCACGTGCCTGAGTACCTGCTCAATCTCTTCTACCTCTCTGCTGCTTTTGTATCAACACAGGCCACAAGGGTCACTCCAGGAAACCCAGTTCCTGAAACAGAGTTGAGCCCTTCCAGGAGAATGTCTTCTCCAAAGCCAGCCACTGGCAACACCAGCCCTTCCTCACTCCTCTTCCTCATTCCAGACTGTGGCCCCTTGCTTGGCATCCCTGGCAGCCCAGCTCCCCTGAGGCGCTCTGTGCTCCCCACTTTGCAGTGGCAACCCACACTTGCCTGCTTTTGAACAGCTTACAGGCAGCTCTGTAAACTAGCTTTATATAGCAAAAACAAGGTCAGCAATTCTTATAAAGCTGCAAAGAGAGTAAAAGAAAGTAAAAATTGACTGAGCAAAAAAATGCAGATAGTACAGGAGACATCCTTAAATATCTGCTTTCAGTTTCCTTCACCTTTGCTCTGTCCTCACTGAGCATCAGGGAGGGGCTTGCACAGTGCCCTCACCTTTTGGTGATTACTGTACTTTTTGGCTATGCTATGAACCTATTCCGCCTGTAGCTCCCTCATTTCTGTACCTTTAGAATTAGGTTTTAGACATGAATGTAAGTGGATGGTTGTATCCAGAGCTGCTCTTTGGATCCTTAGCTGGGGTTTGACATCCTTGATTTGTGCACACAGCCAATGGCAATGCAGCTGAACAGCACCAATGCTGTTGTGGCTTTTCCTAGGAATGAGGGCTTTGGTTACATGAAGGTTACTTTTACCTTGTTCTTCCCTAACCTATTTGTTAACTGCTCCCAGTATGGACAACATATATTTGTTAGCCCCATCTGCAGCTGGGGCTAAACATTATGAGAGACACCACATGGGCATATATTCCATCAAGCCTATGAATACTGTTACAGTACTGGGAGTATGGTATGTTTAAAGAGCAGGAATATGAGAAAATTATATTCTGTAGCCCATGAGTCCAAATTTGCTTAATAGCTGGATGGGAGCTGATTCCCACAATGATAATTTTATCAATTGCAAAAAGCCCAAAGCAACTTTTCATTTTCTACCTTTGAAATTCAAAATATCTCCCAAACTGAATCTAATGCTCGCTTCGGCAGCACATATACTAAAATTGGAACGATACAGAGAAGATTAGCATGGCCCCTGCGCAAGGATGACACGCAAATTCATGAAGTGTTCCATATTTTGGGCCGCCGGGGGGCACCAGGCCCGGGCTTCATTGGTTTCAGGGAAGTGGTGGAGTCACCATCCCTGGAGGTCTTTAAAAGACGTTTAGATGTAGAGCTTAGGGATATGGTTTAGTGGGGACTGTTAGTGTTAGGTCAGAGGTTGGACTTGATGATCTTGAGGTCTCTTCCAACCTAGAAATTCTGTGATTCTGTGATAAATCATACCACTTTGTGTAGATGAATTTTAGTTAGAAAGCAAAGGAATTCCCTATAATTATTTAAATCTGCATTCTATGGTATAACAGAAGATAAACCTTTCAGCCTAGTATATGATTTAGATAATAGTAGAAAAACCATCCATTGTGCTGACCATTTCTAAATTACCCAGAAAATTCAGGTAAGCTGTTGATGTTTTGGGTGTTTGTCTCTTTTAATCATGTCTAACTCCTAAATATGCTATTTACCTTTAGGATTCATTCTAGTCTTTTGTGTATGGTTTTATATTTTTCTTGCAGACAGAATCATCTCCATGTTACTTACTGACTATAAGAGTCATAAGAGCAAGAAATATCCACCAGGCAGATGTCTGTAAGTATTTGTAGTACTCTTTACGGTCATGTCCCCCCTCCGTCACCCCCCGCCCTCACACTCATGGAGCATGAGATAGTCCTGCTCTAAGAAGAAGGGCTTTCTAGATTTTTTCTTGTATAGGGAAAGTCCCCACTGGCATGCTTGTCCGAGCAATGAACGCAGTGTATCGCTCTTCTTTGCATTAGCCCCATTCTGTGCAGAGATGACTGTATAAGGTCACAGCTGTACCCAGTGCACATATTTCTCTGCATCCCTAAAGAGAACAGGGAAAGCAGCTACCCTAGTCTGTTGGAAGCAAGAAATGCAGAGTGATCTCATATGTTTTCCCCTGGAGTATATTCATCAAACAAAAGACACAAACTGGTTGGAATAACGGAACAAACACTGGAAGTGGAGTAGTATTATCTCAGTTAGGCTGTACTTAAAGCTTCTAAAGGGCAGCTAATCTAAAGTACCACACCCTGATTCCCTGAGTACCAGCTTTTGCAGATTAAATACTGTTAGGTGTTGTTACTATTTGTAGGTTCACTTCTGATGGCCTGCAGCTGAAATGTAATAGAAGGTTATAGCTTTCCTTAAGCAAAAACCAAGAAGATTTTTTTTCCTTAAGCAAAAATCAAGAACAACAACAACAACAACAACAACAACAAAGTTCTGTCTGGCTGAAATGGAAGCAATCACTTTGTTTCCTTAACCCTTCCAGGCACAGGGTGATATGGTTGACCTGAATTACTACTTGGAGGAAAATCTTGGAAAACTACCCTTTGCTATAAACTCTTCATAGTTTATTTTACCCTCCTTCCTATTAATTTGTCCAAGTGTCCCTCAGCCATGTTGGTTAATGGATTGGGATGTATTCCTCACTTGCTACACAATTCCCATCAGTCATCATGATATATTGTTACAGCTTTGACCTTGCAATTTGTTACTAATTACAACAGATCTGGCACTTGACACAAGTACCCTACATCAGTAATATCACATCTAATTTCCTTCCAAGCCTGCTGACAAAGTCACTGTAGTGTTGCTGAGTAGCAACTTCTCTATGTTAATAAACTGACAATGCAATTTAGCTTGTTTCAAGGCAAGTACTTGTATCTGAAGTCTGCTCTTCTGCATTTCTGCAGTGCTAAAATTCAAGAGAAACCTCAGTGTTTATTTGTTCTCTGGATCCCCACTCCACAGTCCAGCTCACTGGTTCCACCAGAGCTGTTCCTTTTTCAAGAGCTGAAACTGGCTCCCAGATTTGAAAGATATACAATAAGCAAACTGGCAGTCCATGTGATGGTATGGGGTGCCACAGACTCTTTATATATATATATATACGTATATATATATATAGTGGGCTAAACTGACCGATGACATAGAAGGAGAAAAACCTTTGGTTTAATGTGTTTATTATATTTTCATTGCATTTATTAGAATAATCATGTCCCTTTCCATGTCTTTTTTCTCCATCCTTATTACCTAAATCATAACATTCTTGTTGGACAAATATGACATAATGTGTCACAGTATCTCTCTTTGAAAGCAAAACTTAATATTCAAGTCATTTATTCTTCTAGAGCAAATTCTGACTTCAGTTGTGTTTGTGTTTTTTAACATACAGTAAGCCAGACTGATTGCTACGTGAGACTGTGGCTGCCAACTGCTTCAACTGAGAAATTTCAGACTAAAACCATCCAGAATTGCAAAGATCCAGTTTGGAATGAAACCTTCTACTTCAGAATCCAGGGTCAGGTCAAGGTACTGAGCTGGGACTTCACTGTTAACCATGATCTAGGGAACAACTGACAGATTTCATTCTTTTGCAAAGTGGATATATGTAACTTTCCTGTGAGGCAAAGAAATATGGAGAAAAATGTGAGAATAGCGCTTACCCTTATGATGTTTTTCCATGCCATGAAAGACAAGTGTATCATTTAGCCATGGGTAGAATATAACCTTTGAGATGTCTAATGTCTCCTCGTGCCTCCTTATATGCAGACATGTGCATGGAGTTCATTTCCCCTTTTCCTCCTTCCTTTCCTTCTCTCTTTCTTTACTTCCTCTCACGCAACACAGAAGCCGAATAAAAAAAGGATCCACTGCTTTAAATGACTCCTGTCACATTTATAATGTGCTTCCCTTCCCAGAATGTGCTGGAGCTGGGGCTGTATGATAAGGATGTAGTCACTCAAGATGATCACCTCTTCACGGTGTATTTCGATATAGCCAAACTTTCCCTGGGAGAACAAGTCTTCATGCACTTCAAGTATGATTCACAGGTGAGTTCTGAAATAAGATATGGAATTGGTTGAAAAAAAAAAAACATTTTTTTGCCTGCTTTTCTGTCTAAATTGTTATTTACAATGTCTTTTTTCCATCTTGTGTATGGATTGCCCTGTCACATAAAAGGGGGTATTTTTTCCACTCTGACTTGGGAAAACCTCTTCACTCCTGCATCTGTAGGCACAATGAAATTTGGTGTGGATGTATTTGACCACAGAAGCTAACAAACTGTAAATGTCTCTGCAAAATTGCCACCTTGTTGAGCCTACCCCCACTGAGGAACCTGCAGGAGTGTATCCACACCAATAACAGTCACATGATGCTTTTGTCATAACTTGTTACGTAACCTAGTAATTAGGAAGTAATAGCTCTGTGATCGGAACCGAATGTCGAACCAGACTTGTTGCTAATTACAGGCAGTGGCGTGGGTGTTTAAATAAGGTGTCCAAGTCACGTCACTCAGCTTCGCAACAAGAAACGTTCCTGTGTTCCTCCCGAGTGTCCAGGGAGGTTCTGAAAGTTGTTTGAAACCTTGGAGCCAATGTTGTACAGCCACTTAGGACATGCTGAAAGGGCAGGATGCACTGCGTGGTGGCAGGGCATGGCCATCTTATCAGAAGGCTGGCTGTTGGGACATTGATCCAGTGCAAGCAGCACTTCCGCCACCACAGCTGAGGTGCTGAGAGATTTGAATGTTCACTGCACATCTCTGTGGAGAATCTTCATGTGCTTTCAGTGTTTCCCAGGGAGATCAAAATATCAATAGTTATTAATGGGTACTGAAGTAAAGCCCTGCTGCCTCTCTTAGGTAGGGGTCCCTGCTGGGCACCTTGTGCACAAAGGGATGTTCTGTGCTGTGAGAAACACCCCATGCCCTGGGTGGAAAGCATGAGGAAGTTGGTTGCTTTCTCTGTATGGGATCACTGGTGTCGTGCTCTGCACCAAGCTGATCCACATGCAAGGCATCAGCTGTTGCACCTTTATGTGCAACCTTGGATATCAGCACTTCACATCCAGCGAGCCCACATGTTAACCATGGGAGTGGTATTGTCTGATACCAGGAAGGCCAATTAAGTGTTTTGTGAGTCTCTGCTGTTGATTGTTCATCTGCCAGTTGCAATGGGCCTGTTTCTGAACTTGCTTTGGCCAGAGGGTGAACTACCCCCACCTTGCTCAACTCAGTAGCTTCACAGAACATCACACTTGTCAGGCTAGCTTCATTGTCCGCGGACACCAGCAAGTGTCACGCTTGAGTAACAAAATCTCAGGATTGAGCAACCAGAGGTTAACAGATGAAAAGGTACATCCCATCTCCCTGTGTGTTCGGCCAGTACCTCTCCTTTTCCGCTTCCCTCAGTCTCTTGTACATCTGTCATGCACCATCCAGTTGATCTTATCTACACACATCCAAACTCTAATTTGCACTTCATTATCTCTAAATGCCTTATTTGAACATTTCTTTCTTTGCAAAATATCAGAGGAGTAGTGCATGGACTTCCACTAGCCATTGATGGAAATAGAAATATTCTTCTGGTTATAATCTAGCTCATTACAGTCTAGGTGATTACAGGTGGCATATCCAAACCTTCCATTACTGCACTTGCACAGCTACAATAGTTAGAATTCATGATCTTCAGGTCTTCATAACATTTTTTTCCCTATATATAGTGTTATGAAACCACAGAGCAGGTGTGGTGGAGTTCAGCTGTCCAGCAGGGAAAAACCACCACACTATATTAAGAACTTTTTGATGCGTTCAATGTACTAAGTATTCTTGCCCTCTTTGAGCAGATAAGTAACCTATAGCATGACCTTGTTTCTCTGTTTGTCATCCCTTTTGTCCCCACTTATGCTTTCCTCTCTTCAGCGCCGCCTTCTGCTGAGGAATTATGCCCTTCTCTACCACCCACAGAGGAAACCTTAATGTTAGATTTACCTTTGCCCCAGTGCCCTCAACGTATTACCAAAGTGGTTGTCCTCTCCCACAACTGCTTTGCATGCCTCCATTTTCCCTCCTTGCACCAGAAGGATTTGGCTGCTCACCTCAGCAAACCCTCTTTCTCCCTGCTGGCAGACTTGGTGAGAGACAGCAGCTATAAAGAATCCCAAGGCTCAAGACAGACAGGCCAGAGGTGGCATATGCCCATTTTTTAAATGCTCTGCTAGTCATGAACAATGTGTTTACCTACATTATGAGACTTGTATTATGAGAAGTGCCAGTAGACCAGTGCCAAATGCTTTTTCCTTTCTTTATTTTCCAGAGAAAAGAGGAACTAGAGGTGGGATTTGCATTGGATAACATGTGAGTAAACATGAAATACAACATAATCTGTAGCAGAAGGAAAAAGCAATTCCAAGGCATGGAATAATCTAGCATAACTGCCCGGAGTGCATCATTCCTTGATGATGCTGATGACTAACAAGGTTTCCCATGGAATCTGTGGTATGAGCTGACGAACTGGTGCATGCCAGGTGACCTTCCATGAACTTCAGGCAGGCAGGAAGAGTACCCTAAAATCTTTTCTTTGCCTACTTCAATGAATATTATTTAAGAGCAGAATATGGGGACTGCTGTTCTGTAATGTGCTTTCGTTGAGATTGGTAGGGAGATTTGCCTCTATTCAAAGCATAATAGAACATGGAATAATCAGTGGATTTTTGATCTCAGACAAATTGCAATTCTTTAAAAACAGGATTCAGCAAAACTATCTGCAGCCTCATCTTGCAGCTTAGGATAAAGTCACCACACAGTTTGGCTCTGCAGTACCCCCTTTTTTTTTTTGGTCAGCCCCAGGACTGGACTAGCTGGTACGATAACCGTGCCTGGACGGCGCAGTGAGGAAACTTGTGCCACAAGTCTCCTGGATTTTTTTTCTTTCAGATCCAATACACAGCTAAAAATAAGCAAGAAGAAAATGAGAAGAAAGGTGTGGCTCATAAATTAAACTGTAATTATACTGAGTTATTAAAAATGTGTTTTTCTTTCTGTTTCTTAGTTCAGGCCCTCCTGAAACCATCATTACTAATGGAGTACTAGTGGTGAGTGTCATGTTTCATCATCTTTCTTGTCCTGTTGCCACACTTGTTTCACTTGACTCACAGTCATCGGGCCACTGTACCCTTTGACGTAACAAAGCTGGTGCTGAAAGGTGGTGATTTCCCTCATTGTCATCTGCCTCATGGTACTTCTCCTTACCTTCTCCTTTCTGCAAGCCCTGTTCTTCCACACCACCACTGCCAGCCTTCCCTATGTCTGATTTCTCAGAGATTGCTATTCCAGCCAGCACTTGAAATCAAGGTTGTGGTTTAGAAAAAAAGTTTTATTTGGGACACAGTGCACTGCCTATGTAGCATTTGTATCATCATCAGTATGAGCTTGGACTGGGAAGCAGAATCTCAAACTGGAAAATTCCCTGTCAGTGAAGTATTTTGTTGCTCACGTTTCTTACAGTCTCGCAAAGTCTGCTGCTTGGAAGTTCAGGTGACTGAGAAGAAGAAGAAAAAGGCGAGGAGATCAAGTGAGGTTACTTCTCCATCAGCTGTTTTTAAATCACGACATGCTAATGTTATGAAGGCAAATGGCTTATTTTAAGACTGAAAAAAATAATCAAATCAAAACATGAGAACAGCCTTGTGTTAGGTGTTGTAAGAATTTGTGTTACTGGTTTTGATAACAAAACTGCTGTGTCTGCTTCTGTGTCACTTCCCTAGAGAAAGAATTCTCCTTTAAGGTACAAGGCTCATACGAGGGCACCCAAGGCATTAGGCTGGGATCTGATCTGGTCTTCGGCTCCCCCTATCCTGCCAAATTCCACTATGCCAAATACAAGCAGCCAATGCTGGATGTTACGCTACCAGGGAAGAAACCACCTCCCTCCTACGTATGTTATTACTGGACTTCATAAAGCATAGCAGTGGCATGTAGAATAACATGCACCATAAACAGTAACATTCATTTGCTTCTGTGTAAAGAGAGTAACATTGCTTTATATTATAAACCTGGATATATTTATATCTTTTCAGCACTCTCGTTTGTGTGGTGCAAACTCAGGCTTTCCAAACATGGAACTTCATTCCCTTCCAAGCGGAAAAAGCATAATCTTGGCAGAGGTGAGTGCCTGCTTGTTTGAGGGTAGAGGAGCCCGAGCCTGGAAGTCTGCATCCCCAGTAAACAGTCCCTTGGAGCTCCACCTGCAGGGGTCTCTTCCAGCTCTTCCCTGTCCTTGCCAGTGCATCTCCTTGCTATTGGGAAGACTGGTCGCACTGCAGGACAGCCTGGTGACTCTGCATGGGACTTGGGGTCCCACCCTCTTAGCACTGGTGTGGGTAATGGGAATCAGGCAACCCAGGTCTGCAGAGCAGAGGCCTCAGTTTCTACCTGAGGAAACTGGAAGCTCCTGACCCATTTGATCATTTTGAAATGCTCTGGTGATTACCAGGGTATTTTTAGGGATGAAAGCATGCAAAAAACAATACCACAATTGAGTACTGGTGGGTCTTTGGGTAATAATGCCAGGCTGTGTATTGTTCTCTTTGAATGGATGTAGGAATACAGAGGACGTTACTCCATCCTGACCTTACTTCATGCTAAATTTGGATAATCTGCTTTTCCTCTTCTCACACGTGTGGGGTACATGAACTAACAGAGGTAGTGACAGTCCTTGCTCATGCTGACCATGTTTTACAAAGCAGTTTTAGATACATACTTACAGAAGGTCCATTTAGAATCAAAGGAACACAGCTTTTGTAGGGTATAAACTGCAGAAAAGGAGGAATAAATGCTGCTGTGTAAAACTGTAGTGTGGCTGTAACCTGACTGTTTGCCTCTTGATAGCCAAGGAGAAGTAATGTTGGCAGGGGGCTGTAAGGTGTAAATTATCATTACTTTCCTCTGTAACCAGCAGTTGGCCTCAGATGTTACATTCACTACAACATATTGGGAACTACTGAACAAAATCTCTGACACTAAACCATTGCAGTCAATTCATATACCCTGCTGAATTATTCAGAGCACCTAATTTGTAGCTGCATTGCTAGGACAGCACAAGATAAAACTCTTTTTGAGGCAGCAGGGAGGAGTGCTAAAGCAGGTTATTACACTTAGATTGCATTCTTGCTTTCCAGGATAAAGGATTTGATTTACATGCGAAGACGGAAGACTGGTAAGAGACTTCAGACAGCAGCCTTCTCTAAATTTATCTGTAGGAATGTCTTCCTGTTTTTTTTTGTTGTTGTTGTTTGTTTGTTTGTTTGTTTGTTTTTAATAACTGCCTGGAAATTTGGGAATTTAGCAGTTCCTCTTTCAATTATTTCATGCGGCACTGAGTACCTATTTGAGTGTAGGAAAGAATCTTCCTGTAAATGCAGTACTTTGTGAATTTAGTAGATTTATTTGTATTAGAGATTATGAGATTGTCTGCCAGTAATAAAATTCAATATGTTTTTTTTCCTGAACTCTGCTCCAGCCCAGACTACCTTGATGTGCGTTTAGGGTTTGACCTCTGCGTACAGGAGAAAGAGTTTCTATGCAAAAGGCAGAAGTGTGTTGCTGCTGCTCTGAAGAAGGTCCTGCATCTGGAACAGGATTTGCTGGACCATGAGGTCTGTGTGGTGAACAGTCAAAACATCTAATGAATGCCTTGCAGTGGGAACACCTAGTTTGATATTGAATATTCATTATATTAGTAGCTTGGGTGGCTCAGAGGCACCAAGGTCAAAGCTGTTTTTCTCTGCATCAGACCTAACCTGAATAAGTTGCAAAATCTGCATTCCCCTCTCCTGGTTGCTTCTCACTGCCATGGCAGTGAAGGGTCCAGATAATGCACCTTACTTCGATGTACTCTGATTTTCTCCTTTGCTATGTCACTGTTCCAGTGCAGGTGTATTGCTTTTTCTTCCAGTGTTGTTTTCCTTGACAATAAGTTGCAATTTCTAACTTAAAATTTACCATCAACCTATGCTTGAAATTTCCTGTCAACCTTTCTTTGACCTGTGAGATTTCTTTATAATTCCTGATTTTACTACTGATGTTTTCTCTCTTTTGCGACTTCTGTTTGAATGAATGCATTTTCTTTTGTTTTGTACCAAGCACATGTTGAATGCATTAGAGGCAAGTGTCAATTACCTGAATAAAAAATGTCATTATTTTTATTCCTGTCATCCTTTATAAAATAAATGATATTTTATGTTTCAGTAGAAATCGGTTGGAAGGCTGTTTCTGACTGGGAGCTTGAGATGGCATCAGGCTGTCCATAACAGGAGGTCTCTACTGATGGCAGGGCATGCAGCTCCCAGTCTGGCTGCAGTCCGCTGCCTGACACCAGTCCTTTCTGTTCATGTGTTGCTCAGACCCCAGTGGTGGCCATCATGACTACAGGAGGAGGGATGAGATCTTTGACCGCACTGTATGGCAGTCTGCGGGGGCTCAAGAAACTCCACGTCCTGGACTGTGCCACATACCTAACTGGCTTGTCTGGTACCACTTGGTAGGTAGGACTGGGCAGCTCTTCATGGCCTTCTTCTTCTAGACACTGATGCACTGAGGTAGGCCAGGGCTGACAGCAGTGGTCCACTTATGATACCTGCTCAGTTGTCCTGCTTTTTGTTCTCCTTCCAATGACAGATTAAAATCTTTTCATGGGGGAAAGTCACGTAATTTACAGCAGCTTGAAAATCAGTGCTTTTCTAAAAACAACTAATGGAAAATTGCTCAAGACATTTTGACAGAGACACTGATTGTGACTTTTAAAAGAGATAGCAATAATTTAATGGGGAGCACACAACTGAAGAGTAGAAGCCTTTGCTTAAAATAAAACTTAAAAATAACTTAAAATGAAGCATGAAATGTAGCTATTGCTTAATCAAACCTTGTTTGTTTGTTTGTTTGTTTCCTCTTCAATGTATATTTCCTTTTCCTAGGACCATGTCAAACTTGTACAGAGATGCTGACTGGTCACAAAAGGATCTCGATAAGCAAATAAGCGAGGCTCGAAAACATATGACAAAATGCAAAATACGTTCCCTTTCCTTGGAGTATTTGAAGTATTACAAAAAGCAGCTGTGCCAACGGAAAAGAGAGGGCCGCAAAACATCTTTTATAGATCTCTGGGGGCTTGTCCTGGAATCTTTGTTGCATGATGGGGTACAGTATGTCATAAAGTGGGGTTTATTTTGGCTTACATTTTTCTGAAAATTCTAGAGATGATGTTTTCTTATTTGTTCCGAGAAAAGTCATTTGTTACAAGACTGTGTATATGCAAGCACCCAGGTATTTTCAAAACATTTGGTGGCACTCTTTTAGTTATCCATCCATGGTGAAAAACAACATTCTTGCTTTGAGATTTTGAATATCTTTTTCTGAGAGAACTGCAAAATTAACATTTAGAAAAAAAAAAAAATACATTAAGATTTGTTGGCATATTCTTGTAAATATTTTGTTTAGAAATAGCAAAATTACAGACAGTATCTTAATGCCCATGAAAGGTATTAACAAATGGACCTGCAAACTTTTGAAATATGTGTGAGAAGTCTGACATAAACTTGCAGTATAACACATTAAGCTGCTTTATACCTTGAGTATTGCTTTCTGCTCTTGGGCATTTCCTTCCGCTTTCATCCTAACGGTCATCAAATAATCTGGTCCCCTGCAAATATTTCAGTAACAGTGCCCTCTCAGGAATTTTGTAAAATACAGAACATCTCAGAATTTAATTCCAGTACATGTAATATATTAGAGGCAGGACTTTTATTGCCCTACAAGTTTAGATCCAGAGAAAACACCCTTCTTCAAATTTTTTATCTCAATATAACTGTATTTCTGGAATCACAGAAGGACAACCATAAACTCTCTGATCAGCAACGGGCCATTGATCGTGGTCAGAACCCTTTGCCTATCTATACTGCAGTCAATGTCAAGAACAACTATAGCACTCTGGATTTCAAAGGTAATTACGAGATTTCTGAGAGCCATTTGTCTTTATATTTAAACTGGTCAATCCAGGGACACTCTCTATAGGTAGACTAAAAAAAACCTTCTCTGTTAAAGACTGGAACCTCATCTGGTATATATTGGCATAATGTCCTTGTGGTCGGGTAGTTTGACCTTGCACACAACAGACTCAAAAATATTCGAAAGACTTTTCATGTACACTGGTTTTCATTGTCATCATGCTTATAACTCCTTGTTATTTGTCTGAAATATTAGAATGAACTGTATAAATGATTTGCATTTTTACATCCTTTCATTCCCATGTTGAAAACTTTTTTATCCACAGTTAAGGGGCTGTAATAAAACATTGTTTTCTTCTTTGCATTCCTTTTCACAGAATGGGTAGAGTTCACCCCTTATGAGGTAGGATTGCAAAAATATGGAGTTTTTGTTCGCTCTGAGGATTTTGGCAGTGAGTTCTTCATGGGTCGGTTAATGAAGAAGCTCCCTGAATCCAGGATCTGCTTCTTAGAAGGTAAGCTTCTGATTTATTTATTTTTATTATTATATTTTCCTAGGTGTGAGCTATGTAAACTAAGAAGTAAAGTAAAGAACAGGTGCATGACAGGAATGTATTTTCACTGGAGATAATAAATATCGCATTATGAATTAATGCTTAGTATAATGGATTCAGTTTATTGTAAAAAAGAAAATTTTGAATGACAGACAAATAGTTATTTTCTTTTTTTAAAGCAAGTTTTCAGTAACAGTATAGTACTGCTTCCTGTCCAATAATAAAATCCAGGTCCCCGGGAATCCACTGCAAAAAGGTGACCTCCAGACCAGCTCCAAGCATGTTGCCTCTTGCCTGTTTCATGGATAGTCAGTAATTTGTGTGCTTCCTATTGTCAGTCTACATGAGTCTTCACGCAGGTTCTTCACTGCATCATGATGTGTTTCAGCATGCTAGGTCACACTCGCTCCAGAAAGCCTGCCTTGGCCACACTTTCAGTGGCTCAAATGCAGTCTTCTCTTTGACTGGCCACTTAACTTTGAGTGAGGGAGAAACTGTACTATTTTAGCCTAATGCATATATTTTTCTTAAGTCACATGAATTCATAAAAATTTCACCATATATTAAAATATGTCTGTAAGACAAAACTTGGGTACCAAAATAAGGCTTAAAAAACAACGGACAAGTTAAAAAAATGCAGCATTTATTTAAAACAAGCTAAAGAAAAGCATAAACCTTGTGAATTTTATCTCATTATAACAGTTTTGAGATTCATAATGTAAGAATGCTGGAGTTAGAAAACTCTTTTCTTTTACAGGCATATGGAGTAGTTTATTTTCATTGAATGTGTTATACATCTGGAATTTATCCCATTCATCAGAGGATTTCTGGCACAGATGGACCCAGGACAAAATGGACGATATAGGTTAGTTATCATACTTCTACCCTACTGACTATTTATTGTTAGATTTAATGTTAGATAAACTGTCATACCCATCTGCTATGTGAAACGCACACCATATATTCAGCATTTTTTGAAGTGTTTCTTCAAAGGTCACGTTGCCTTTCCAAAGGAACCATTTTCAAAATCTCATATGGTGAAGCATAAAGAAAAAAATCTCCAGTTCTGTGTTTGTACTCTTTGAGGGATGAACACTGATTTGGCAGAAGAGTAAAATGAGATTGATCTGTAGATGAGTAATAAAGCAAAAAGATGTTGACTACCTTAAGCAGGAGCTACTCTAATGCAAACAAGTACAACAGTTCTCCTTTTCCAAAACCTGCCTTCAGTCTGTTCCATGAGCATGAGTGTATCTGGTACTGATTTTTATTGCTGCTTGATGCTGGGTCTATCCAAATCTGGACTGTGTAAGGAAATGATATTTGCTGGCAGGAATAGCATTTCATTTTCTTTTTCTACTTTGTCATTTTTGCTCATCAAGTCTTTTTCATCCTGGGCTTTTTAAGTAAAGAAAACACTGGTTTTTATTCCCTATTTTTGATTTTTTGGAGGGTTACCTTGCTCTAGGCAGGTAAAATTTAACTGTCTCTCACCATGCAGAGGAAGAACCTCTTCTACCGCTGAAGCCCCATGAGCTGAAGACTCGCCTGTTCACCCCTGCCGGCCCCCTCAGCAGCATTATTCGCGATGCTCTCACCGACCGCTTCTCTGTTGCCCAGGAGCACAACTTTCTGAAGGGCTTTCAGATGCATAACGACTACCTGGAGAACAAGCATTTCCGCAGATGGAAAGGTGAAGGCAGCTGAGAAAAGCAGGGGAGGACCTGTGTGCCTGGGAAGAGAATTAACAAACAAAACAAAATGAAAAGACAGATTTCATATTAAAACCATTCTTCATGTCTAGAGACCATGTTTGGGCAGAATTGCTATTAGATCTCTGTTGTGGTACACTGGGATGTAGCTTGGTGCAGCTGAGCTCCACACCAAGAATGTGCCAGCAGCACACACCTCGTGAGGTTGGGACACCAGGATCTGATGGTGGTCCTCGCTTCCTCATTGAAGACATGACACACTTGGTGGTAGGCAAAAGAAACACCTCCATTTAATGTTGCTAATGCATGTCCAAAGCTGCATGTGCCTGGAGTTGGGAAAGCAGAAGAGAAGGGATATGACAAATCCCCCTTCCCAGAAGACAGTCACCAGTTAGGGCTCTGCAGTTGTGGTCTAAGAGCAGAAAACAGGTTAACCAGTTTTGACCTATTGCACTTACAATAATACCTATATTTCTTTTTAGATACGGTGTTAGACACATTTCCCAACCAGCTGACACAATCAGAAGAATACTTGTCTCTAGTAGATACAGGATTTTTCATCAATACAAGCGTCATGCCACTTCTAAAACCAGAGAGAAAGGTGGACATTATCCTGCATTTAAATTACAGTGCAGGATCGCAGATACTGGTGAGATAAATTGAAAGTCTCTATTTCTTCTTCAGCTACTGCATATCTAGAATCTTTTAACACTTAGATGTTTTCTATATTGCTTCTACTGGAAGTCTTAATCACTAGTACTTTTAGCTTAATTCTGCAGTGTAATACTCCATTTATAGGTTGTACGTATTCTCACTTGTTTTTCTTGTACAATATGATTGTTTTGTGCTAAGAACTTGGGGAAAACAAATACCTTCTCTCTGCTTTTACAATGCTTTGCCATGGGGGATTTAGAGCTCTCTCACAACTAGCCTGGGAAATGTCTGCTTTGGTACTGGACTCCAAAGAAATTCTGAGTCTTCTTCTTTAAGTCTTAGTATTGCTCTGTTCATTGATCCAGGCTCTGGACCAGACATGCAAGTACTGTTCAGAACAGGGCATCCTATTTCCCAAGGTGGACTTGAGTGAAGAAGACAGGAAAAACCTGAAGGAATGTTACCTCTTTGAAGGCACTGAGACTCCAGGAGCACCAATACTGTTATTTTTCCCACTAATTAACGATACCTTCCAAAAATATAAAGCACCAGGTAAGGAATCAAGCATGGTAAAAAAAAAAAAAAAAAAAAAAAAGTTGATGTTATGGTCAGTCTATTAAAGGAGTACATTTAATACTCCAACTCCTAAACTTCACAGTTGGCTCATTTCAATAAATCAAACTTCTTTGTTGCTTAAAGTTACTTTTTTTTTTTTTTTTTTTTTTTTCCCAAGGCATATTTACTGCCTTGGCTGCACTGTTTCAATCCCCAAGCTGTTTAGTTTGCAGGTAACATTGATATATCTACAAGAGCAGAGGCACAGTTCAGAGCTGCAGTGTAGACCCATACAAGAGCAATAATTACCATTTTTCTGCCATCGTCATATGAAGCTGATGATATCCACTTGAGCCAGGGATTGAGCTGTCAGTTTGAAAAAGAATTATTAAAGTAAACAAACAAACATTCACACAAGAACAGTTTGTATTATGAACTCTCTCTGTGATGAGGTATCTCCTTTCCCTGCTCTGTTGTGAGCTTGCTTGCTTATGACCAGTCTAAATCCCATCTCCCAGCAGCGATTTGTCACCTCTTTCTCTTAGGTCATAAGCGCTCTGAGTCAGAGTTGGAGGATGGCAAAGTTGATCTCTATGGCCGCTGTTCCCCTTATTCAACATATTCAGTCACATATACTGAGAAGGCATATGACCGTCTGGTTCAGCTCGGTGAATACAACATCCTGAATAATGAGGACCTCATTATGCAGGCCTTGCACACAGCAGTGGAAAGGAAAAGACAGAAGAGGAAATAATGGCAGAAAAGAGATGATGCTTTTGTACTCCTTTGTGACCCCCTGAGAGACTGAGACTCCCTTACAATTGACCAGAAGGCTTCAAGGGATTCCTGCTCAAATGAAGAGGAGACTGAAGAGACACTTTATTTCCCAAAGAATTTCAGTGCAACAATTCATTGCAATTGAGCTATGTGGAAAACAGTTTGTTACAAGGTGCACAATATGGAGAATCAGGAGGAAGAATGTGCAAAGATGATCATGAGCATGGTGCTAGTAGCCTTGAGAAATTATCTGAAATGCTTAAGTCTACGGTGTTCAGGGCAGACCACATTAAAGGCATATTTTATTAACACAACTTGTGCTTTGTGTTTGTGAGGTGGTGGTGAGGCCAGAAGCAGCCTGTGGGTCAGGTCTGTGGCACGTGGTAGACAAGTGTCTAAAGAGAGGCACATGTCATACAGCATCCTGAGGACACACATCACCCCTGGGGGTGGCTTTGGACAGAGGCAGAGGAGGCATGGGCAATGAGTACCAGATCAACAAAGAAAGCAAAACAATGTTTGATGAAGGGTTCCACTGCTTGACCACCAAGTTGCTCTGTGCACTTCCTCCCTGCTTCTTGGCTATGCCCCCCTCCTTCCTGCTCCTGGTGTGAGGGGTGGTAGCATAGCAAGTAGAAATACAAGCTGAACAGAATAACACTCTGCTGGCTTTAATCCTCCTGAAAATGAAAGCAAGTATGTGCAGACCCTTGAATTTGTCTGCTCTGTCTGTCCTCACTGTTGGCTGGTCTGTCATGAGCTCAGCAATGGAGAGAAATAGCCTAATGAGATGTAAAAAAATGCAAACCTAGATCACAGGCTCATAGCAATCTGAGACTCCAAGTGTATTTCTGTCCTAACATGCAAATTAACCTACTTCAAATAAGTTCTTTGTAGGTAATCCGTGCTTTAGGATGAATTAATAACATAAAACACAATAAGACTTCACAAACAGAATGAGTTATGTTTCTCCTGGAGCATCCAACTTCTCAGTTTCTAGAAGACATTTTCTAAAAGAAATTTCCTAGGTCTTTATAGATCTCTTTCATCAAATGAAGTAATACGGAGAGCCATAATAAAAATAGGACCAATGGGTGACGTTTACAGCATGTAAAAAAAATCACAAAATATTCCTGATTTTTTTTTTTGCCTGTTGACATATGAATGTATTTTTTTCTTTTTTTCTTTTCTTTTTTTTTTTTGTTTATTCTTTGGTATTTTGAGAAGATTAGTATGGAAGGTAAAAACAGAGCTTTACACAGAGCTTTTGAATCTGCCAGACCACCTATTATGAATTATCAATGACTTTTCAACCAGACCAATTTTGAATACATAAATATACTAGTGAATAAGTCAATTACGTTTAATTGCTTCCCACTCATAATTTAACCATTCATAATCCATCTTTTCTCTTTTGCCACTCATGTGTAATTTTTACTGCACTTAATGCAAAGGTTTGTTGAGTTTCTCAGTGTGTAACAGTACAGCAGCTACAAATTTGCAGCTAAAAGCACCTGTTCAATGTTAAAATTCTTTGGATTGCAGACTCAATATTGGGTTTACATGGAAAGGTTTTGGTTGTAGGGAGTGTTGCAGGTGTGTCCTGGGTGGCTTCCAGCCACATTTCAAGACTCATGTGCAGGATGTTATCTTTACTTTCCAAACAAGTAGATAAAGGCACATGCAGCATGCTTGGCTGAGTTACGTCACTCTGAAGCTTTAAACAGAACATCAGAACCTGAAAGAGGGAGCAGGACTCATTGTTTCTCTAATGACATGCCAGCCAAGGACAAAAGGGCTCTGTGCAACTCCCTGCTTTAAAATACAGGGGAGGAGTGTCAGAGAGTGGGAGAGAGCCATGAAGTGCTGCCTTGCTCTTCTAAGGGACTTCTCTGGATACAGTCAAGCTTTTATTTCTGTACTTCTGAAAAGCTGGAGCAGCAACAGTGTGGTTTGTCTAGGTAAAATCCTCAAAAGACAATTTGTGGGTTATGAATGGGTTTAAGCTCTCAGCTCTTCTTTGTTTCACCTTTATCCCTCTAGAATGAAACTGACAGTTAGTTGTCTTCTAGTCAGGCTGGGTGGATTTTCTCACAACCATTTCACTTTATTTACCAAGTCAGCTTGAGCCTCTCGAGAGATTGTTCATACCACCACAAACAGGACAGATGCCATTTCATTTCAGCAAATTATCTGTGATTCCAGACTTGTCTGCTCACAAGTCAGTGGGGAGCTGGGCATCTCCCACATTTTGTGCTTCCTCCTTTTTTTACAATGACCCCTCAAATTGATAGCTTCTTTTAAATGACTATGGTCATTTATAAAATGCCTTTTTTTTTAAGACTGAGATGTTGCAAAGTGTTGTGTGTACAGACGCCACTCATTAAAACCTCCAATTCCTGATGCCAACAATTTGCCTTTTCCCAAGGCACTTTCAGTGGGCATTTTATTTCCCTTAAGCCCTCAGAAATTTCTCTCTGTATGGCATAAGAGATGCATTGAGACAGTAACTCACATAGAAGACTTTAAGCTTTTTACACAAGGCTCAGTTGAGCCTACCTCAAGACTCAACAAGCCCGGAGGAGGCTTTTTACACCTTTCACATGAGACCAAAATTGGAGGCTCAGCAGGGAGCAGCAGTTGGCCGCAGTAGATAAGACTGGAAGTCGTTAGGAGAGATGAGTAGAGACTGAAGCTCTAGAGGTTCAAGCTAAGCCTGGAGGGATAATCAGGTTGTTTGGATCCTCTTGTCTCTGCAATCCTTGTTAGTAAGTCCGTAATATTAAGTCTTTAGCAAAACTTTGAGTTTTCTAGGGCATGATTTTGCCAGTGTTGTTTGCTGAATGGGCCTACCAGCTTGTACTGATTTAAACAATTCATTTTATAACACTTTACAAAGTTCTTGAATTGTTTAGCTCCACTTACCTTCTGCTAGGCTGTGGAAGAATGAAGTAAAACAATAAATACAGTTTTGTATTTGTACAAGAATACTCATCTTATTTCTTCCCATAGATTTATAGACAGAGCTGTAAGTACCATCAGACCATCTTGCCTGACTTGTCAAATGTCAGAGCTGGTACCAGCCATGCAGTTGCTTCAGTGTTAATCCTGATCACCTGTGGCCAACCAAAGTCTCTGTTGAAGGAAAATAACCTCTCTTCTTTTAAAGATATCAGGAATGATGATGTCACCACATCTCATGGAATTATCTTTTAATGGGTGATCATCTTCTGAAAACGGTATACACCGTGGGTTTGGCCTCATTTAGTTTGGCCAGAGCCTAGGCATTATTTCTTGTTAAAGCTTTTTCTAGTAGCTTAAAAGCCATTTCATAACCACTGTTTTTTCATTGGGATCGAGTTTATAAAACATGCCCAGGTTACATCACAAGCTTCTTTTTTCAAACAAGTAGATTCAGCCTTTTAAGTTCTCACTATAAAAAGTCTTTATTTGTTATATCCAACCATAGCTCTATTTTTGCACTCCCTCCAACTCTTCACTGACCAGTGCAGATTCCAGTACCTTTCCCACAAATGCTATATAATGAGATGAACAGCACCTTGTTATTCTTATATTCTTACATATAAATGACTTCCCAGGTTATGCATACAGAATCCAGCTGTCCTCTTTTGCCTCTGGAGACTTCTGCTGAGTTGTTTATCTTCTATAAGCTGGTGAATTACTGTTTTCCAAACTACAGTCTTCCCTTTCATAAGGGGGAGTAAATTGTAGCATACATTTGTCATTCCTGTACTCATAACCTCACACTTCAGTGCATCAGAATTAACTGTGGTTAATCAGGCCAGTTTATCAAGAAGGTCTGATTGTTCTGTTTGATTGCTCTGTCTTCAGTATTACTCAGCACTCCATTAATCTTTGTTCTGCTGCAAATTTGCCCAGTCAGGATGTCATGCTTATTTCTAAATCACTCATGAATATGTTGAAGACAGTTTGAGACTGTTAAACTCTTAAAAATTCTTCAGGCCCAACGAACAAACAATCTTTTTTCAGTGATGTTTCTCACTGAGGACTAATTATGAAATCAGCGAACAAATTCTTTACCTTGGTAATACATATTTTTTCAATCTTTGCATAACAAAATCTTAGTGCAATAAACTATAGAGTTACAGCATAGAACTACATCAGTTTCTTCTTCTTCTAAAAAAAAAAAAAACAAAACAAAAAAAAACAAACAAAAAAACACACTGTTTTACATTGAATAGTTTCCAGAAGGTAGCTCAGGGCTTAGCAAAGCTGCTAATGATAATCCCAGAAAGGTTTATTATTCTTCATGTAATCACATTGCATCACCAGTTTACTAGCTCATGCACCTTACTGGTGGAACACCCTGTAGTTGTTTCACCTTCCTTTACAGTCTTATTGCACTCTGGTCACTGAAGGAGAGATCCAGTACCCTGGTTTGCCAAATTAATGCATTCATAGGAACTTTTCACTTTGGCTTTCGCAGTATGCTGGCATCACATGCAGTACATACCTAAGATAAGGAAATTAAAGAAGACTTACTGTTCATTATTTAAATAAAAGTTAGACTTTCATAAAGCTTAATAGAAATCACAGAATGACTGAGATTGGCAGTGACCTCTGAGAATCATTTAGTCCAACCCCAAAACAAATTTACAAAAATAAAAAGAAATGCACAGTTAGGTCTACCTCTATTAAGATCAGCTCTCAACAGCTTCTCTCCTTTTATTTCATAGCTCTGAACTTTTTAAGCTGTTTACCAAACCGTATGGCTTGATACTCAGTTCTTGTACAAGCCAGATAGGTCCCTTATTTCTGCCTTAATGGAAAGGGTTTCAGACATCATTTTTACTGCAAATCTCCCCAGGTGCCCTTATACAAACATACACACACATGTATGGAATCTGACTGGGTGGAACCATCTCCTGTCCAGACAGTAAACAGTACTATTTAATGACTGTCCTAAGGCTAACCCATACATCATCGACCCTTTTGGGGGGATAACACTCCCTTGTGCAGTGCAGTGTAGTCTTCAGTGTTTAATTGCTTTATATGCTGAAACTTGTATTTCATATAAAGCATACATCAACATATGTTACACAAAACATATGAAGACTAAATGAGAAGAATATAAGTAACTTGAAACTAGCTCTTGATTGAAAATAAGCATCACTATTCACTATTTCAGGGATGATGATGTATTCAGCATGTATAACTGCCAGCCTGTATTTTGAGGAATACCAAGAGAAGCCAGAGTGGTAATATATGACAACTGTTTTTCATTTAATCAGATATCATGCCCACTATTCCACTGGCACCAGGGTAACCAGTCTAATAGCACCCTATAACCACTTCTTACTACTTTTGAAAACTTGCACAACATTCAGTTTCTTCCAGTGTTGCAGTGCTCTCCAGTATCCCGAGACTTAAAATAGAGGAACTATGGATAGTCAGGAATCTTCCTAGACTACAATTTTAGAACTAATTGCTATGAATGATCTCTGTTTAGTCTTAATATATGTCACTTAGTGGCTATGTGTCACAAAGCAGTTCATCATATTTGTTGATGGAACTTATTAAGTTTCTTTTTTTCCCAACGTAGAACAAAAGTGTTTTATTAGTATTCCTGCTTTAGCTGCAGTTAGTAATCATTTTGGTATCTGGTATCTATATGAAGTAATGAGTCTGGACCTATGATGAGATTTTGCTTTTTCCGTGTATACACTTCTATATTTACAAATATGTTTCTTATTGTTAACCATACAAATCATGTTTTTTCTATACTTAATGACTTATGATCTACTTTGAATTTCCCATGTGTGGTGCATTGCTCTTTGACACCCAGCTGCTGCTTTCTTACTACTTCTGAAAGAGGCTGGGCTTTCAGCCAAAATTGTGAAATCAGGATAGCTCGTATCACGCTGCTGAGATTTCCTCAACTGCAGCAGGAGCAGATAGTTGTGCCCCTAAGACATCCAATTCTGCTAGCCCACCCTGACTCTTCCCACTGGTTTGCAGCATGCAGCTGGAATGCTGAGCCTCTAAAGCAATAGGGATTCCTCTTTGTCAATCACACAAGGTTTTTATCAACAGCATGTCTGACCTTGTTATCATTCTGTATTTTTGGATATATAAGGAATAAATTGTTTTCCTTTCACCTCATATCTCTCCAACATGTTCTAACTGAGTAGGTTTCAGTAATTACACCATATAGGGTCAAAATATCAAAAACGTGTGAGAATTGCATGTAATAGCTGTTTAGACGGACTTCCACATGCTTTGCTAACATGTGGCTCCCCTACATTTATTACAGTGGAGATTCAGCAATGCCTGACCCTACAAATTTGTCTTTCTTTAATTTGTGTTTTCTTGATTTCACCTAAGAGTCATGGTTGTCTTTGATGTCCTTAGGTTATAGCACAATATCATTTTGCAATGGTGATTTATCTCAGCATGTAATAGGATGTACTTTTATAGTTGCCTATCTCGATCTCCTGGAGACTGTTTCTTTCCTTACGCATTTCTGAAACACTTCCTTAAGATGTTTTGCAACTGTTTCTTTAAAGTCTTCCCATGTGGAGCTGTTAATATAGTTTAATCTTTTTGATCAGCCCTTTTGTGAGTAAGTTGCCACACTAGATTCCTGCACAGCTTTGTATTTTGTTAAGCGGCAGCACGTGGAATGATAGCTGGATTCTTTTGCCTGCCTGCCCTGAATTCTCTCACCCTTGGCTCCCCAGCCAGCCAGTCTTTTAGGACTCCCTGAGAAAAGGCTTTGTGGTGTCAGGCGTGTAGTATCACTGAGAGCATATCCCATGCACAGCTGGCACAAGTCACAGATGATAGCTCAGTCTCAGATGAAAATGTAGATGGAATGACTGTGACTCCCACCAGAGTCACATGACATGTTAAACACTGCTTACATGACCTACCAGGTGCCATGGAAAAGTTGGTACTCCATGCTCTTGGTGACAACACACTGTATATAGGACAAGAAACAGCGCTATATATGCATTTTCAGATTGCACAATGGGTCACAAGGCTTGAAGTCAACATGGCAATGGGAAAATTTTTGTGCCTTTGTCACAAGAAAGTGGACTGGGAATTTCAGTGGGATGAAGTGAGTGCATCACCAAACACTGTGTCTGCTTCCTCTTCAGTCTGTGGGTGAGATAGAAAGTGTTCCCAGAGCTTGACACCCTTGCCTTGGCTGGGTATGCCTTCCCAAGGGAACTCCTTTTGCCATAGCTTGTGCTTTCTCCCAGGTTGTGGTACACCCAGGAGCTGACAGCTGGAGGAGGAGGAGGGGGATGAATCTTTTAGGGCAGAATCTCTTGGTTGTTTCTGTCCATCTCAGTTCTTTAGGATGGAATTTATTCCCTTGCAGTACTGCATCAGATGTGGGTCTTGATCTCACAGTGCGCTGGCACTGTCCTATCCTCTTCTGTAACACAAAAATGACAGAAAAGTTAGGAATTTGATCATACAAAAACTTGAGCCATTGCCATGTTGGGAAAAGCAGCCTCCTGCTGTGTGGTGAAACACTTTGCCTATGTCAGTCTGGGCTGAAACCACAAAGTAGTCAGAAAGCTGCCATGCTGGCCTTTACACTGAGGAAGTAAAGGGGATTCTGTTTAGCAACAGGGAAAGCTTTGAGAAACTGCCAAAACCAGGGACAAACCTTTCACCTGCATTGGGGTGCCCGATCCAGCCTGGGATTCTCAAACCAGAGTCCTCATGAGAAACCACCTTTCTCTCCCTGTTGTCAGATAATGGACTGGGAAACCATTTTTGTATGTATGGACTTTATGTATGGACTAGGTTCTTGTAATGCACTTTGTCTCCTGGAGTTAACTGAAATAATCACTTAAAATTTGATGTTGACAATAGTATATAATGTCTGATATGTCAGCCAAGAAGAGGAGGACTCAAAGGCAGCAGGTGAGGTGCTGGGTCAGTATTGGGATACCAAGACACAATTAGCTTACCACAGCTGAAAATGGTTAGAAACCTTTTACTTCAGGATAAATTGTCTAAGCTGTAACAACTCCTTTTCTGCTTGTTGGGAGACTTTGGTGATGCTGGTAAGAACTAGTCTCCTACTTAGACCATGCCTTACGAAAAGGAAGACTAACAACTTTATATTTTAGTTCAGTATTGAAGGGTATTGCACAAGTCAGTTATAGCAGAAAATAGATTATGTTTTCCATAAGGAAAGGGGAAAAATATTCTGAAGACTAAAGGATGTTACAAATCTGCTTTAATGCCAGTATTTCTCCAGGAGGTTAATGCTTTTCAAACTGTTCCTGAAATATTTGTGAGTCTGAGTTTTCTCTGAGTCTAGCAAATTCAGTATACATAATACAACAAATTTCTATAGCCAATATTCATCCTGAGAATGAACATATAGAGCTCTCCTAAAAGCTGGATAATGCTGGTAGATTGAAACATCCCTTTTTCTGGTGATCTAACCTTATTGTCCAAATTTCCTCAAGCCGTTTCACTCTTTCTTTTTTAATGTAGTCGTATTTGAATCATGGATATATATATATATATATATGTACTTATGGTGACCAATTTATCTTATTAAATAACAAGTATGTTGTCATCAACAGCAGTGATGTTGATCAGGCAGAGTTTCACATTCAGTAACATATTTGAGCCTGATTCTTGGTCTTATTTGGCGTTGCTTTCACAGAGGTTTCTATGATCTCTTGATTTCTGATATGAACCTGAATTTTTGCTTTTATTCAGATTGCATTAGTAATTCTGATATGCCTGAAGCTTCATATCACTGAGTCACAGGAGCTGCACTTTCCTGTATCCCTGGGGAGTAGAAGATAGCTGTTTCTTGTAAAGATAAGCATCAGGAGTAAAACAGTTTTTTCTGGGAAGCTGAATCCTCCTTTTCTACTGTGTTCATTAAGGTTGCCCAGGAAATTTGAGGGAAAGATGTGCTGAAGCAAGAGGGGCTGGTGACATTGCTGTGGTATGATGTGAAAGAGCAAGTAGGGGTGATACATAAAAGGGAGTGTGTAGGCTGCAGAGGAGCTGGAAGGGATAGAAAAGATGCTGAAGCGCATTACTGGGAGAGTGACTGAGAAAGGGCAAAAGAAAACACATAATCTAGCTGTTTTATTTATTTTTTCTTAGCTATGGTTTTAATAGTCTTTGAATAACTAACTCTTCATGTGTTTGAGCAGTAATATTATAACTGGCCTAGCTCAGTCATTGGTTGCAGTTTTAAGCTGTGCTGATGGTAGTCTAAGACACCATCAGACTAGTCAACAAAAAGGGGAAAGAAGAAGAAAGAAAGAAAAAAAAAAAAAAAAAAAAAAAAAAAAAAACAGAAAGAGCCTTGAATGACAACTACCTTGATGCAGATCAGTGTTGGCTGCTCTGCATCTTGCCAGGAGCTCACAAGCTGACTGACAGGCCCTGGAACTGCCACAAGCATGGGTACTGAAGAGTGGCTGGGCTCCTTGAGCTGCATCTGACCCCTGGGGCTATGCTCCAGAAGCGGTGAGTACCTTTGGGTTCTAGGATGTAACCCTCCTTTCCTTTCTGACTTTCTCTTTGTAATTCCCCGTTTTTCCCAAACATGTCTCAGATGCTCATGGAGCAGCTGTTAAGCTTCCTCAGATTGCAGCCTGGGAAGCAGTCCTGGGAGATGTCCTTAAAATGATCCTTTAAATGATTAAATAATAATTATATTAAAATCTAACAAATTTTACAATCCAGAAGTCCTTAAAATGATGAAGTCTTAAAATTTAAAAATAATCACAGGAGCCTTAGGCCATCCCAGACTGAAATATGGAGGGAAGTTGGTACTCGAGACAAAAAACTTAGTGGTACATGCAGCATTGCATTTAGCACTCTTCGCTACCCTAGTTATCGTAAAACCTCTTGTTATTCCCATGAACCTTTAAGAGGATTTCTCATTTACAGGCTGATAGAGCTATTGCCTAAGGGTGTTCTGCAGCTTCACCTTGTGACACTGAATCACTGTTAACACATTTGGAGTTCCTCAATGTCAGGTTCTCTAAGCATCAATACCTTTGGAAATGAGTGATTGAAGAGGATATGTTGAATGCCCAGGGTGGAATTCATCTCACGTATCTTTAGCTATTCAGAAGCTAGGTGACCTGGACACTTTTCCAGTCAAAGGAAAGAGAAGAACATAATGTAGATGGGCTTAGTCACTACCTGGAGACACAGTACTTGCTTTCTTTCTCCATTCAGTACATAGAGAGCACAGACAACAGGCTTAGACTAGAAGTTTAACTTCTAGATTACTAGATTTAGGTAAGGTAGAGCCTATCCTCAGTGTGTGTCTTGTGATAAGGTCATGCTTGTTTCTAAAGGAATCATACTTCATAGCAAAAGGGAGTTTGAACTTTGAAGAAATTTAGGAAATTCAGTACCAGCACCAGCTTTGAGTCAAAGGTACATTTGGCTGCATCTGACTTGAGCTTAAAGAAGAGGTATTTCATATATAGAAGGCCTGAGTCAGGAAAGAAAAATTAGTTGTTAAGCAACAACCTCCCTTAGTCATGTTCCTAGGGGATTCTGGAGGTTTTTATCCCCTTAGTTTCCTTTTCCCTTAAAACCAAAGGTGCAATCGACACACAAATGAAAACCAGCTTTCAAGAAAAAGCCTCACCCATTAGCTTACACATATTGCAGAAACGAGACCTGGAGCTAATAACCTTTGTGTGGTACAATTACAGAAATTGTTGCTAATGTTCCAGTGCCTCCATCCTGATATGGTGGATGTTCTGTGTACTTCAATCAGGAATACAGACAGACTGTAGAACAAATTGAAAAACTGTATACTTCTGTATGCACATTTGCCCTTCTCTCAATTTTTTCTGTTCATCACTTTTACAGGGAGAAAAACAAGGCAGAAAATTTTGGCATTTTTTCCTTTCTAGAGAGGTGATGGGTGTAAGTGCTCACATGAAGCAAAGCAAGAGCCAAGGAGTAGGAGAGGCTTTTGATCACTGCTTTGAAAAGCTTCTACTCAAGGGCTTGTAAGTGCATTTGTTTATTTTATTTTGTTTATTGCTGTAGTTTATCTAGTTTCAGTTAAGCAGTTCCTGGTCCATTGAAAAGTTTCAATATGGTGAGAAAATAAGTTCATAGAAAAAAAAAATCCCTTGTACCATGTAATCAAAAAAAGTAGTTATTTAATAGTATATACACATCAGAGAATGCAGGCATAAAATTAAACCTAAGAAATCAAATTTTGCAACTATGTAATATTACAGGTAAGATGATCAAACTGTCTTACTTGTTCTCCTTGTAACACCAGCTTTTCATCTGAATTCCTTTGTGCATATAGGAAGTGTCTGCAACAAGACTTCTGGAAGTGACTAGGTTTGTGTCTAGTTTGTCAGCCCAGGTTCTTGTACAACACTTATTACCACAGCCAGAGTGGCTGTGATTTCATACTTATGCAGGTGTCTAATAGGAAGCATCATGCTTTGTCATCCTATTAATCTCAAGTTGTTTCATAAGCTCTAATTTTAATCTTTTGAGTGGATTTTCAATATAAATGTATGTGTACCTAATGATGCTTGCATAATGGATTAGAAAATTTAATCACCAAGCTTCCTCGATGTGGGCTGAATACATGCAGATCGTAACTACACAGAAAGTTCATAAAATAAAGAGGTTCAGTCCATTAAACTCCAATAATCTGCTAGTAAGGCCCAGTTGGCTGGTGATTTGGATATGGTTGCTCAGAAATCTGAATTTCCTTTGCATAAGTAAAAAAACAGATGTGAAAAACTGGAGTGAACAGAAGAAAAATGAAGCATCCAGCTTTCCCAATAAATGAAATTTAGTTTTCTGAAATATTTCAAGGTTTTTTAAAGGTGAAATATTTAAGTCTCATTTAAATTTTGACATACATTTTATATTAAGTATAAAACACAGAAATAAGTAAGGCATTTCAAATGGAAGTGTAATACATTATATTTTAGGGATCACAGAAATGTTGCTTATCAAATTTCTCCCTTCTTTCATTTCTTTTGAAGTAGAAAGCTATTAAAACATACAAGTATACAAATCATGATGCAACTGTACTTTCTAGTGGAATAATATTACCTCAGGAAAATTCCTTATCTATGAAAATATTAAGAATTTTCTCTCATTATTCCCACCTTCCCCTACTCCCTCATTGTTCGTCCTCAGGAAACAGTGTCCTCCTACACTGCCCTTAAGTGTATGTCTTCTCTTTAATACATTGTTCTTGTGTTTGTTTGTTGGTTTGTTTTTGTCTTCCAGGGCTGTATGCCTCTTCAACACTGCATCTGAGTTCCAAATCACAGGATCACTGACTAAATCTGTTCCTGGTTAGCTCCTCTCCATCCTACCAGAGGGAATGAGGAACCTCTGTCAGGTAAAGAGAGGTAAAAGAGCTGTGTAATGAGGAAGGAGATGTGTGAGGAACAAGGAACACAAATGGTGCTGAAAACAAGTGGGTTGAGAGGGCAAGTCACTCCAGAAGATCTGTCTCTAGGTCTCCATCCTCTTCCTAGTAAGTAGCTTAGTAACAGTTCACTGTTTGGTGGTCGTTTCTGTAAGTCCTTAAATAAGGTGCTATGTGAATTATATTGCCAAGCAAAAGGTCACCTGGTATTTTTTAAACCAAAAAGTTGTCCTGCTACCTTTGGTGGCCTTCTCTCCCTCCATCTCTCTGTGAAGGCAATAATGCATAGCATTTTTCAGGGTCTCTTCATGAAGACTCTAGTTAGAATTGTCTCTTAGGCTGTTATGGTCATTGTTTTTTAGATTTAACACTGTAAGCTTTCCTCTCACAGACTGAGGTCATCAATCAGATTTTTGCTGTTAGCACACTTCTACAAGTCCCCAAGAAAGAATACTTTGGTCTCAGCACACTCTCTGCAGCTCTTGTGACTGAACATGAATGTTTGCACCTTACAACAAACTTACTCTTAGGACAAATAATGTGGGTGGAAAATTTTCCTGTTTCAGAAATCATGGAGGGGTGGAGCTCTGACTCAAGGTAATAAAACACCTGTTCAGCAACTTCTGACACTCTTCAAGGCTGTAAGTATGTTTCAGGAGACTCTGGCAACTGTGGAACCTAATGTTCAGGTGCCATTTGCAGCACCTGCTCTTAATGCAGCAGTGATTTCAATGGCATCAACCTCTGCCTTTCCTCAGGTAAGTGGAAAACAGAACAAAGCTGGCAGGAGACTCTGAGAATTTGATTCAGAATTGTCCCCAGAATATAGGCAGTCCAAGTTCTATCTTATCAGCAGAACATAAATCTTCAAGAAAGCAAGGTTGTCCTTCCTTGGTTATTTACAGCTGTGAGGATCCAGAGTTAAAACCTTTCCATATAGTGCAGAAAGAGCTGCCACTCTCCTGGCATGTTCTTTCTGTCTACCACTTTGCTGATGTGAATGATGAGGCAGTGTGAATTGTCCTTTCCACGTTGTAATTCAGCATTAAGGAGTTGAAATAAGTGGAAAAATAGTTTTTTTTACAGTCTTTTTGATCCTTTGTCCTCCTTCTCTCAACAGCATCCCAAGAGCAAATCAAACCCATTGAAAAATGAAGAAAGAAAATGGATGATGCAGGCTATGGCACAGAGTGGTGTTCATGCCAAGGTACTAACTTCAACAAACTAATAATGGGACGAAAAACTTATTTGTTGAGAAGGGCAGGGCCTTTTTTCTTCTATATTAGGTTCTTATCAGAGATTCACATGCTTATTTAGAAATAAATATGAACATTTCATGGAAGAAAACTGTCCTTAGTTGAAACATCTGTATTCCTTTGCTTTTACATTCCATTCCTTTATCTATTTATACAAAGTGTATTTTTACATGGTTTTATTCCATAGAGAAATTCCTTAGGGAAAATGTACTCAATCTGCTGTTAAAATGGGGCTGTGTTTGGCCTTCTTTTAATACTCTATTGACTAATGGAGTTTTAGCCCTGCATGAATGCAGAATGTTGCCAGTGTCAGCAAGTCAGAATTTAACTGTTAGTGATCCTTTGGGTTTTCATCATTAATGCCAGTTTCCAGAAGAAAAAAAAAATATATATATATAGAAATGGTGTCTAACTATCACTGGGGTGTGAAATTTGTTGTAAATGGCAAAGTAGCATAACCAACACTGACATTGCATTGAGATGTTTGGAATTTGCTCTGTGTGTGTATGCTAAAGATCATAAAGAGAATGCACTAAAGCAGGAAAAGCAGCTATTCAGGACAGCAATGACCCAATCTTGGTTGCATTTCTGTAATGATTTACTATATTTATACTGATGTGTTTTTGTTTTGAAATACCCATGGCTAAAGGCATCTAGCCCTCCTTTACCACTGATGTAGTTATATGTATATTAGATTGTTAGACTTCAGCACATTTTTGAATGTATGTTTAAGCAAAACAAAAAATATATGGCCGCAGGCCCCTGCACATAGGGGTTGTGGGACCATTTGTACTGCTTTAATTCATTATTCTTGCAATAGTTTTTCCTTATCACATCAACCTCCGAAAGTTCTTTTGTTCCCTACAAGTGTTTAACAACAAAGACATTCTCAGTCACTCTTTATTTGACTGTTGGCTCTTGAACATGTCTTCTATCCTCTGTAATAAAGCTTGGCAGAAAACTGGCATTAAAAACACTGGCTTGTGTGAGCTGGCCAACTTCTGCCTCTTACTGGCATTGGTGTTCCTGGGCAGCTGTTGTTTATTTTCTTGATTTTTGTAATCTGAAGTTTGCCATCAAGAGGATGACCATTAATGGAGGGATATTATAAAGGAAAACGTGCTTTTTATAATGTTAATTCTCAAAGTTTGCCTGAGTATTTGCTTCAGTTCAAGAGGACTTTTTATCACAGTTATACGTTGTATAGATACTGGGCTGGTTTAGAAAAACATGCCCTGCACAAAAATTAGCTCTGTTCACTATTTACAGCACAAAGTTAAGAATCCCCCGCTGCTAAAATGCCTGGAAAATGTATGAGCTTTGACACGCACCCCACCCAGCTACCCCTTCAGATTTTAAAATGGATGAGAATGTCAAGAGAGCATGTCCGTAGCTGTTTCTGGGAGTCCTGAGTTGACAGTTTGCCTTCTAGCACCTTAGTCATGAATACAGGAAAGATGAAACATGCTAAAAGATCATAAATAGCTGTGAGTAAGCCAGTCAATAATAACAGTAAATCTAGCAAATTTGTCACTATTATCTGTTAGTGCATTGTCTTTCTCAGACTTCTACAGCGTAATTTGCTATTCCAAAAATGCAAAAATTGATCAACAAATTATCAGGTTAAAAAGTTTAAATGCTGGCGCATCTGTAAATGCACAGAAAACAAACAGTAATGCAGGCAAGAAAGTAGCAAGCATAAGCTCAACTCAAGAGTACTAGGGTTAACAGTGAGCAGAGGGTGGCCGAAGTATTCTGCTGGACATGAAATCATAAACCAGAGAACTAGGAGAATTTTTATCACTTCAATTTATGTAGGTGATACTCATAAAAAAGTGGTGCACATCTCTTAATGGCTTGTTAAAAAATGAGGAAAAAATGCACTGCATTATTATCAGAACCCCATTATCCTTCCCCTTTTAAAAACAATCAAAAAACTTTTCCAGGGTAGCAATGAGATTTTAAGGAAGGCTTCTGAATCTACCTATCACCCTGTCCTTGCAGGCATGAGTTCAAAGGTTCAGTGTACACAGATTTATCTTTGTTAGCAGGAACTGCACGAGGATTTGACTGTCTCTGTATTATGGGTACTCAAATTTTGGTAACATTCTCTTTAACCTTCATATCAGGAATTGCTCCTGGATTAATACAGAAAGTTGTGCTGAAAGTGGCTGTTTATGATAATAAGTCACTTGTGAATAGTTGATTACGTTACCAACTCCCTGAATTAATTTATTTTTTTTTAATTGTAACACAAATGATAGTCATCAGCAGCAACCAAAGATACTTGATTGCTTCTCTGAGGTTCACATCACTAGGTCTTTCGTCTTGTTAATTCCTTGAACCTTTTTTTTTTTTTTTCCCAGTCTCCTGCTTGTGCTATATATGCATGACTGTATGCTGGGTATGTTCTGACTGACAAAGCCTGTATCTTGCTGTTTCACAGGACTGAGGTCTCTCAGCTTATACAGTGAGATTTTCTGTGATGCTGGCTACCTGTTGTGCAGTGTTTCCATACATAGCTCATTGGCTTTTCTCTTACGCAGCACCCATTCAGAGCTCTCCTTCTGGAAGACAGAAATAATTCATAATTTTCTTCCTTCTCTTGGACCAAGCAATCCTCCTATGACACCAAATATTCCCATCCGCATTCTTATTATGATTCAATATGAAATGAGGTGTCTGAACCCTTGTGTAATCTTTGTAGCTATCTAATCTTAACAGCATTTTACTCTTCATCTTAATACATCTTCAGAGATGTATGTTCTCATTTTCTTCCTAATATAATTCTCCTACATGCTAGCTCTTCTATCAGTCTATCTTCATTACACACAGTTTGAAGTCCCTGTGGAGCATTCTTCACATAACCTCTCTTCTAGTCCACTGCAATGATGTGTGCATGACGCTCAGGAATGAGCATATGACTTCTTGATGTAGACATGTCTTCATACAATTCATATTTGTTTCAGTCACTCTACTCTTAAATAGTCATGGTAATGTATATGCATTTCTGACAGCCTATAAAAACATGGGTTCCAAAATGCTAGTTGAAGGGCTGATGCCACAAGTTTATGCTAAAGGAAGTTAAGAGAACACCAATGCTAAATGTTTTAGTGTTTTCTTTTGCTCTCATTTCTTTGTCTTGAAATAGGTCTGCTAAAGCTTTTATTTATTTCCCTAATTTGGAAACTACTTTTGAGAAAGGTATTGAAACAAATGGACAAACCCAATGAGTCAGTAGGCTTCTTTAAAAACAAGAGGTAAGAAGAATGTTGTCTTCAGGTAGGAAGACAGAGGTGTTCCTAGTTGATGGATAAGGAGGAGTCTGGCTAAATAGTGTGGAGTTGCTTCAGCCCAGTTTCTGAAAATGCTGAGATCTTTACTCCTTTGTTTAAAGCAAACAGCACCATGAAATACGAGCACCCTATTTAGGGCAAGTTACAAATTTCATATTTAGTTTTGGTATAAACCCAACCAGAACCTAAGTGCATGTGTATCTTCTACTTCTAATAGCCTGATAAAGAGAATGTGTTTTTTTCAGCACTTCGTGGCCTGCTTGGTATTTTGGGTATGCTGATGCTATATCTCACAGCAAAATTTATCAGAATTTTAACAAGTCAACTTACTGAACCTTCATCTTAGCTTCTGAAGTCAAGATTGCTGGTTATAACCTTGAGCTCATGGGCAAAACTTTATGGTTATTTTAGGCATTGGTTAGTTTTTAATGTCACCAAATTACCCAGCCTTTTTTTTTTTTTTTTTTCAAAAAATCACTTTTGCCATTTCAGGGGATAACTTCATAGCTTGACTATTTCTGTAAGTTTTTGCAAATCCCTTTTATGACCTTCATGTCCTTTATCTTTCTGGAGATGGAAACACTTAGATTAAACTAAATTTTCTTATGATGAATTTCTCATGGTCCAATGCTTTACACACTTCAGCTGATGTATTGTCTTGTCTCGCTGATTATTCTTTGACCTTTTAAGCAGTCTTTGACTTCTATCACAGTAGCAGCAGTAAATGTACTTTCTCTCATTTCACTTGAGAGTTTCTCCCTGTTGTTTTAATTAATGTTTATCAGTTAATAGATGACAAATAATTATTTCATCATCTTCCAACACCACTCCTCCATTTTCTTTTCAGATAATCTTTTCAAACTTCTGGTCATTAGCTTTCACAACAGCTTCTTTCTTTTGTTCCCTGTTGTTCTTTGAAGTGACTTTATTAAGAATTACTGATCTGTTTGTCTTCAGCAATTATCTAAATTACTCCTTGTGAGTATCAGTGACTACCCTCAAGCCTCCATGAAGCGGCCACCTTTTGCTTGACTTCGATACATACTGAGCCTACAGTATTATTTGAAGGAATATCTTTCTGAAATTTTACAAGCCTCCTTGTAGTTAGCTTGGTCTATTTATAACCTCCACCAGCCCTTGCTATTGGAACTATAAGTTCCTTATTCCCAGATCTACCTCACTGTAATGCCAAAAATTGTATTTCTATTGATGCTTAACTTGGTCAAGGAAATCACTTTTATCTTGTAATCTTGACTGTGTCAAAGTCACTTTTTAATGTATGCTTTATTCTAGTTATATCTTTCTCTCTTACTGGAGATACTCAATCCAGAATCTGCTGATAATATCTTTGTATATAGTTAAATCCTCCTAATGGAGGGTAGCAGTCAGGCCTGGGGATTTGACAGACTTGGAAATGGTGTTTTTTCTTTCTGGTGCAGAGCCTTTTCCTCTGCTCACTACAGTTTTACTGCATTTACCCCAACTCCCTAATGAGAGTTCCTATTATAATTGCACATCAGCTTGGAAACTTATTCAATACTGGCTGAACTTTCAGAACTTTCTCCTTTTTTTTCTCCTATTTCTGTTCCTAAATTATGATACAGGTAGCCATCCCCTGTGCCAATGAATCCTTTTCATTCAGTTTCTTTTGTACAAGCATGGTACAACTCTTTCATTTTTATAAACTTCAGAGCTTTTCCTAAATTTTCCACAACAGTTCCCATTGTCAGGGACTCCAGATAGCTTTTCTGTATGTTTGTGCTGATGCTGATATCCTAGTTGCTTTAGCTGCTGATGATGATCATGTTCTCTGTCTCTGAAGATGTAAATCCCTAAAGCACATGTGAGTGGCACAACTTTTAAAGACCCAGTTGGTTAGACCTAATATTTTCAGCAGGAAATTGGAGTTAACCTTCTCTGAGCTGGCATGTAGTCACAACCATGTGTTTTATTTTGAATCATAGAATCATTAAGATCATCTAGTCCAGCAGTTCACCATTAATGGGATAACTGTTCATCCATTAATGGGATAATTGCATCTGGTAAGGAAAACTTGTATTCCCACAAAGAAAGCTGGGAATGTTCCTCAGAATTTGTGGGTTGTCCTGGTGGCCTGATACTTTAATACTCTCTCTAAGGAGCTAATGCATCTTTAAATAGCCTTGCATCATGAAACTGATCCTCCCTTTTAAAAATAAAGAGCATCTAAAAAAGGTCTCTCTCTTTCCCACCCCTCACACACACTTCCTCCTCCTCCCTCCATCCAAGAACTGCATTTAAAAGCAGAAATTTTTGTATCAGATTTGATTTTAAGTAGAGCACAGCACAGGCTCAATAGTTCACCGAAATTAGGGCATCTTTGATTCATGGATTCACTGAGTTTTGTGTTGTTGTATTGGATGCAAGCAAACACTTGTATGATTTAGTGTATCTGGCTAACTGAACTTTCTCAGGTTATTTACACTTCACAGTAAGAATTCACCCTTTCCTTCTACAGTTTCTGTATGGATATTTAGGTGACCGCAGACTGGGAATTGGTGAGGAAAGTGTTTGTGTGTTTTGTTGCCTACCGTATTAGTGCTGTAATACCAATTAGAAGAGAGGACTTGAGCAGAACCTGGGTTTCTTCATAGTTTGGGATATATGTATGTATTATAATGAGAACCAAGCTTTAAACTACATCTTTATCTTTTTCAGCAGGAAGAAATGTCACCTTACTCCCTGCTTACTGTAAGAATAATAAAGATGAGAAATGCTCGTCAGGCAGACTTCTGTAAGTACCAGATTCTTTGTACTGATGTTATACAGGTCTAAAATTATTGGATACCTGCTGGTGCTAGCCACTACACAAATGCAAACCACAGAGGTCATACTATCTGAGAATTCACAATCAAAGTCAAATTCTGCCACAGATTATCTGTTTCCACTTTCAGAGGTTGTTTTTTCTTTTCTGTTGGTGTGTTGTCTTTTTTGTTTCTTTTTTAATTTAGCAACAGGCCAATAATGACAGGTTGGGTATTGATTAAAACTTAAAGATTGGCATGTCAGCAAGGCACAATTATACATTGCTTTTCTGACATGTTGGCTATTTCAGAGAGATGAAAACATTTTAAAACTAGTTTTAATACCCAGGTGTTCACATCATATGTCTATAACAAGTATGTAGAATACAGGTCTGAAATCCTTATACATCTTTCACTCTCAACTCTTTGGTGGGATTTCTTAGGCCACATCTCAGAAGTCCAGTGAAGCTGTATTGTGTATATGTACCAAGCATCATTACGTCAGCCATGATGTTATGAATGTTTGACTTTGGCCCTACACTGAAAGATGTATAACAGAAATCTGTTGGGGACTGAAGTCCAATGCACAATATTACTTATGTGCAGTGTTCTGAACACGTGTGGCATTTGTCCAGCCCTTACTAGGTGCTCTACTTCCACAGGGGCTCTTCTCTCTGCAGAACTTTCTCCCACAGTTTCTATGCCTGCCTCATGAACTTGGCAGGTTGCTAATAACCACAGCCTTGCATATCCCCTTACCATACTGTTCTTCCTCTTGCTGTGCATTATTTGCTTTTTGGAGATGGGTCTGAAGAGTTCACTAATGTCACAGCCTCTTCAATGCCCAGTATCTTGTATAACATGTTACCTCACTGTCTTCCTACATTTGTACTTTTTTAGTACAGTCTGAAGATCTATCAGAGTAAGAAGTAATTTATAATTACTGTTTGCCCAGAGCAAGGTCAATTCTTTAGCTATGATGCTACAAAATGTGATAGCTTTAGTGCAGTTACCGAAGCCATCACAGGAACTGGCTGTACACTGCATGTCAAGGACTTTCAGATTGTCTTGATACATTCCTTGAAGTTAGAAACTCTGACAATACCTGTGATAGTCACAACTTTTCCAAGGAAATAAGATGAGATGTCCATGCTGCCAATAAACCATGCTCCAGGTTACTTTGGCCTGGAAACCCTAGCTTTTGATTCAGAAGACTCCTGGATCCTGTCCTCTAGTGATGAGTCTGGTCCAAATCCACCTCTAAAGATCCTCCTCTTCATGAGGCTACGGGTCATCAGACAGACTTCAAGGAAGGCTAAATACATGGCAAGATGACTTTTTGTTTTCTCCAAGTGCTACATGACTTCCCCTGGATAATTCAAGGATATCAGCATGTTCACACCAAATATTACCAATTGTTTTTAACTTCATCTTCAAAGAAACAATGTTCTAGGAATATTTGTTACCATCTTTTTGTATGCCGTTCACTTTGGAGTTTCAAGAATACGGATGTCACTGTCTATCTTCCATCCAAATGGAAAAAAGTGTTTGATTTGTATGGTCTGTAATTCTGGGTTGCAGAGAATAGAAGAAATATCATAGGATAGCGAAGTGGAATTAATGTCTGTACTTTTTTGAAGTTATAAAAACACCGTACATGTTTGCAAGACCTTACCTTTATTCCTTTGAAGTGATAATTTATTTTCTTCTACAATCACCTTTGATCTAGAATGGCAATGGAATGACAAGATAAGAACCATGATTCACCAGATTATGCAAAGCGAGTGTATGAAGTAAGATGACGCTGTGTTCTCAGAAAATAGTTTTACTAGGGTGACCTTGTCCTCCATCCTGAGGACAGTAGGATTTCAGAGAAAATCTTGCATGATGAGATGAAGACATTTAGGAAATTCCCATTATCACCTAAAATATACATCACTGAAATAAGGATCAAGATGCGTGAGCTTGGTTTTAGCTTTGTCAATAGACTTTCTGAATAACAGTAGACAAGTCACCTGAACACTCTGTGCCTATGCTTCCCTGTCTATAAAATAAGGATAACAAAATGTTCTCTTAGAGACATTTTGTCCACCTTCTTAGAAACAGGGAGAAATATCTCTGGATCCTTTTGTAAATAGCATTAAAAAAAAAAAAGTTTAGAGACCAGTATGTGACAAAAAGGAACTTCCGAAATTTTCTGTCAGTAATTCCTCAGCTACTGTACGGCTTAGGGTGTGTTTCTTATGTAAAATGGAGCACTGTAAGCCAGCATGCAGTTGAACAAGGAAGGCAAAACAATATTAAATAGCTCCCTGTTGATTGAGCAGCAACCTGCCTGTGCTCGCAAAGAAGTTGGAGTCTCCCAGGGGAACTGTATGTGACCATGTAATTTAAATTCCTTAGTATAATGCAGACAGATACCTTGTAGTTCTTGAGAGCTTGACTTGGAAGTCATATTGACATTGTCCTTTTGATTTAATGTTTTGTTTTTATCATTTAAAAGTATCTGAAGCATCAGAAAACTAAGCTACATAAGCTACTGTGTACTGATGAGAATTTGAAAATGAGGCTGTTTACCTAGCCTCATATCAATGGTATGATATTTCCCCCTGGAAAACTGAATATAAGCAGCTGGTACATAAACTCTCATGCTGTGAGATTTCAGTGGAAGGCTGAAAAGTTTTATCATGATCTATTTCAGATTTCCCTAGACTGTCGTCTTCCAAGTGCTAAATCCAGGAACAAACTACCTTTCCAATGAAGTGCAGCAGCTTCTATGATGCTTTTTCTGCCAGCATCCTAGCTTCCAGTCTTTCTAACTACACACAGTTACCAGCTTGCTCAAGTTTCTGTTCACCTCTACTTAGCTAAAACATGTTATTTCCTTGATTTTTCTCTGTTCACCACAAGTGTAGTCTTGCCATACTCAGGTCATTAGAGTTTATTTTTTTCTTTGACTTGCCAAATCCTTGCTTCAGGGAACACCACTTTCTATGTACTTCCACTGACATTCTTTGCTATTGCAAGCACCTAACTTCATCCTAGGCGTTTATCAAACATGCATCTCAAAATCTGTGAGATGTGTATTACATAAGCCTGGGAGGGAGTCTTAGCTTATCCTGAGATCTGTTGCTACACCTTTGCCTGTAGATAGCACATGCTGGTGGATCTGGGCAGTGATTTCACCTGTTTACGCACAAAGAAAAACCTAAAGGAAAAAGAAAGCAGCCTGCTCCTTCTCAATGGATCGATTATCTCTTTTCAAATACCTGCTGTTGCTCCACCTCTTCTGTGAGCTCCTCTATACTTAATTAATGCTCAGCTGTGATGTTAGCTTCTTAATTCACGCAACTGGTTTCTGACTTATCTTATGCAGATGTTCTTTACAGACTTGAGGTAATTAGGTTTCACTGTATTCCTAGCTGATCTTTGTCATTCATAATAATGAGTTAAACTGAAACAAATTTCTGGCATTCCTTGATCTCACTGAGAGGTGCTAAGTTAAGATCAATTCTACTTGTCCTGCTGCCCTGTCAACACCAGACTCTAATACTTGTATGCAGTTATGCTAAGGTGGTGGTGGGCAGTTCAGGAAACAATCCAGATGAAGCTTGTGGGACCTTACAGTCTGGTACATGCTTTGCAGTGGGATTTCCCTCCTCAACCCAAGGTTTGCAGACAATCTTGGGCAAAAGAATGATTTTTTTTTATTTTTTTATTTTTTATTGAGATGTTCACTTGTTCTTCCTCAGCTGAAAGTGGGCAGCATGGAAATTGAGTCTACCTGACAGGGGGAAGCAGTGAAGAAAGCCATCAAAAACATTTCATTTCAGGGAGGGAAAGGCAAATGTTTTACATGAGTGCCAGAGGCTTTTACAAAAGCTCTTATTTCCCAACTCTATCAATGGCATCACTTCTCCTAGAGAATTCCCCACAGTTAGGAGGAATATCTGGCCAGGATGAGAGGGTGGAGAAAACAGTGCATTAGCTGCTTTCCTCATTGCTAACACCTCATCCAATGACTGTGTTTGCCAGAAGGATAAGGAGCCAGGCAGTTGGAGAGGAGTGTTGTGGCTCATGTTCTTTAACACCCTCAAGCTGCTTTTTGAAAGAGATGAGTTACTGGGTGTCCATGCAGAGCTGCCCCTATGCTCCCAGCCTGGTCTGCCTTCACTATTGTTAACATTTACTTGTTTTGCAGTGTCTGTTAAAGCACACAGCTGGATCTGACCCTCCTAATCCACTTCTGTAGACAAAGATACAGTTTGTGAGTGCTCATCTGGCACACCTGAAGCCCCAACGTTAGAAGAGGGGAAGAGGCCTAAGAGGTTTAAGGTGCTTTGGAGCGGAAGTAGATCTCTCCTAGGTCCTCGGGCAGTGCTAGTGACAAAGACCTGCAGTGATGTGGCCCTCCTCACTATGATTTAGTACAACGTGAAAGATGAAAACCCTCTTGGACTCCACTGGATTTCATGTAACCCTGAAGACCTGAAGAAAGAGGTCTCTGTGACAGTTCTTTTAACCATGCCCAGTAACATGGGTATTGGCTGATACAGCAGGCCAAGAGCTGTTCTTTGTTGCTGGAGAACACAATCAAGCTCATTAATGCAGCATGGGTGGAGAGAGGAGGTGTCAAGTCTGGTTTAACTTAATCAGCCTTATTAGTGCTAAGTGTCTGCAACTCTACCTGAACTGCAGCAGTGAATTTGAGCTGTGTCCCATAATAAGAAGATACTTGGCATGATTTTCAGATGGCTAGATACTTTCTTCCCAGAGACAGCACCTTTTCTGCTGAGTATGGTCCTGCCGGTTCAAGAGGCTGTGGTTAGGTGGGTTCCATGACATGGCTGTCAGAGCTGAGGTAGGCCAACGTGAAATCTTGGGTGGGTTGAAACATGACCGTGTTTATCAGTTATGTTTCTAACTAAAGAAATCACGTGCACGTGGAAGATGGGACAAAGCATGGTGCAGTTAAATGTCTCCTTAAAAAGCTGTAAGCAAACCTGTGTCTTGCTTCATATTTGTGCTGAAGGCCATGTTTAGGTTTCTCAGCTGTAAGAGGATACCTGTTTGCCTGAGCTGGAGGGTCAGAACAATCGTGCTGCTCCTTAAACTTCCTCTTGTTTTTGGATCTTCATTTCATTTTTTCACCTTCAGATAGAGACTTTGCATGTTTTAAAATAAGGAGCTCAGAGCTGTTCTTCTCTTCCAGTTTACATAACTATTTTGTGGAAGCCCTTGTATTATCCATTCAGTAGAAATGCATCAGTTCTGGAATGGTATCCCTGCAGTCACAGTGTCTGCAAATCAAAGTGGTTATTTTTGTTAAGGAAAATAACCAAATGCAGGAAAATTAGGGTGAATACGCTTGGTGCAGGTGACACTCATGCTGCACGAATGTACGTGGTGCAAGTGGTACAGGAGGCAGAAGTGACCCAGGGTGCAAAAGCCTTGCTCTGTGATCATGGCAGGTACTGCACCCACTATGTCTGTGCTCCAGGGAGCAAATCCTGATTTATCACTTGGCTTATATGTCTGTGCAGGGTGTAAGGCTTGTTCATATGGGGACTCTGTCCATTTCTGGAAAAGGACTGATAAAGTACGGTAGATCTGTGAGCCTTTTTTTTTATTTCCATAGGCAAGCTGCAGAGAACAGTAGTGCACTTACAGATGAGTGTTGCATCTGGATACTTGTAGAGGACAGAGTTCAGTTCATATCAGCTTTCAGACAGATGAAAGTTGGAAGTAACTTCTTAATGTTGCTTGCATTATACTATGTTGGTGAGGGAAAATGTCCCTGGAGACCACGTCTGCTGATTGAGAAATGTGTGTGGCTCTCTTCCTCCTTTTAGGTGAATTGCAGTAAACTAGATTCAAAGGAAACCAGTCTGTGCCCATGCAATTCACTAGGAGTAATCTTTTTTTTTTTTTTTTTTTTTTTGCCATTGTCATTGTGGCAACAGGTCAGATGTGATTTTATAGGTTACATTTATTGTTTTTACAAGACTGGATTTTCTTATATGCTTTGGTTTTCTGTGCTCTAATTTTCTTTCTTGCCATAGAAATGAATGATTTTAGCATGTGATGGTTAATTTTAAGAATGCATCATAGGACTGTACTTTCCCAGTACAGCAAACAGCTGGTTGTATTTCTGAACATCCAGGTTCAATTCTGAATGTTTAGCCCGTTTTTAGCATGAAGACAGAGTTGAGAAACAGTCCACCAGCACCCAAATGCAACTGAATCAGAAGTTGAAAATGGGGAGAGGATATAAATAACACTCAGTAGTGACATCTGAAGAGACCATGAGTTCAGATGTCTCAATATGCCTATGGGGTGACATTATGTCATCAGGGAATGAGGTTGCAACATGTGCACTGACATAAGAGTCTGGTATGGCATGAAATTGTTAATGGTGCCCAGCAGTACAAAGTTACATTAAAATTAGAGCATGAAGAAAATGCAGATGTAATTTCTTTTATTAGCTCATATTTAGCAATGAATAAACTGGAAGGTTTTTTTTAGCTGTTTTGTATGTTTTTCAAGGATAAGAGGGAGCAAAAAAGCTTGTTAATAAATTTCAAGTACTCCCATGTAACGAGGGTATCATAGTCTTCATCAACCATCCTACTATCCTATTATTTTTGTTGGTCTCAAAGCTTCCATCACAGCTTAGTTTCACTTTGTGCAAATTGCCACTTCTACAGAAATACATAAGCTCAGTTAATGTCACATCATGGGGATTAGTTAGTATTGTCTGTACAATTCAAGGAAAACATAGGAAAAGATTGGTGGGAAATAACAGCATCTGACTATCAGTAGGGACTGTAGATAAACTGTGGCACAGACAAATGTGCCACAGTTCCCTTTGTCCATGGAAAGAGGATGTGCTCTGTCCTAGTTCCTTCACCTCACCTTCAAGGTTAAATCAGTACTCGATAGTTACTAACAATTATACTTAATTTGTCTGTGACCAGCTGAACGGAATCACACAAAATCAGAGTGGCTGAGGTAGGAAGGCACCTTTAGACATCATCCAGTCAACCCCTCTGCTCTAAGCAGGGTCAGCTAGACCAGGTTACCCAGACCTAAGTTCTGTTTGTTTTGAACATCTCTAAGGATGGAGACTCCACAACCTCTCTGGGTAACCTATTCCATTGTTTGATTGCCCTCACAGAGGGAAGAAAAAAAAAAGTTTTCATTGTGTTTAATTGGGATTTCTTGTATTTCAGTTTGTGCCCTTTGTCTCTCACCTTTCACTGGGCACATCTGAGAAGAGTCTGAATCTGACTTGTTCACTCCCCTTATCCCCATCAGGTATTTTTATAAGTTAAGATCCTGCTGAGCTTTTTCTGTTCCAGTCTAAAGAGTCACAGCTGTCTCAGCCTCTCCACATATATCAGAGGCCCCAGTTCCCTGATCTTCTCTGAAGCCCTTTGCTGGGCTCGATCCAGTGCGTTCATATTTCTAAGGAAGACCAGAAATGTACTCAGAACTCCAGATGTAGGCTTACCAGTGTGAGTAGAGAGGAAGGATCACTTCCCTCCATCTGCTGAAAACACTCCTCCTAATGCAGCCCAAAATGATGTTGGTTGTCTGCCACAAGGACACATTGCTGGCTTATATTCAATTTGGTATCCACCAGGACCCCTAGCTCCTTCTCTGCAGACCTTTATTCCAGCCATTTGCCCCCCCAGACTGCCCTGGTGCGTGAGGTTATTCCCATTCATGTGAAGGACTTGGCATTTCCCTTGACGAACTTCACAAGGTTCCTGTTGGTCCAGTTCTCCAGCCTGTTCTGGTCTCTCTGAATGACAGCACAGCCATCTAGTGTGTCAGCCACTCCTCCCAGTTGTGTATCATCTGCATAATCCATCCTATCATCCACATTGTTAATGGAGATTTTAAACAGTATTGGCTGCAGAATCAGCCCCTGGGGTACATCTCAAGATGGACTTTCTGCTGCTGATCACAACTCTTTGAGACTGGCAGTTCAGCCAGTTTTTAATCCATTTCACTGCCTGTTTATATAACCCATATTTCTATAGTTTGTCCAAGAATCATCAATAGCTTATTTTAAGTAAATATTTGTGAAAAAAACACTTATATGGAAAAATAAGTTCAGAAAATAGCTTCATGGAAATGTTTTGTCAGGAAATGCTCCAGTAAATCTGTAAATTCCAGATGAAACAGTAACAAAAGAGATTCATAAATGTTGTGGAAGTTCGTTTGTGCTCAGCTCAGACTTAGCATGGTCAGCTTTCTCAGTTTTATCATAAGTCTTATTTTATACACTGTATGGTTGAAGGCTCAAAATTAAAAAGGATAGGGCATCTCAGTTCTCATTAAGAAGAAGAAAATAAAGTAACTGGCCTTTGCAGTTACAGCAAAAATATTTTAATGTGTCCTTTCTGTACTATGCAATGGGCAGAAACAAAAAGAGACAAATGCCTCAAATCAGTGAAGCATTTCTGAAGTACATCACATCTCAACTACTTTGATTTCAGGGAGGGTGGACTCCTGCATATTTTTGGAACACTCAACATCAACAGTGATAAGGTATTAATGTGATGAGTGAAGGTCTGGATGGCCTGAAGTCATGTTCAGATCTAGGCTTTTGTACAGGCTTCCTGTGTGCTTTTGAGAAACTGTAGATCAGAACCAGTGATGCCCAGAGCCAGTGATGCCAGTGTCTCAGGATGAGTACATAGCTTGGCAGGCCATCAGATGGCCCAGTAAGGGGAGCTATTTCAGGGTATCAGGCAGATTGGTAATTACAGCCCTCCTGCATGTTGTAAATAGAATCCTACACTGATCATTGCCAAAGTCAATATTAGTATCCTTTCACTTCAACTATGTAAAAAACTGCAATGCTGAAATATTGTCTGTGGAATGGAATTAAGTTCAAAGACAGAAAGGCAACTTACATCCTTTGCAGGGAAATCACCTGGCATTTTCAAGAAAATCCTTCAAATTTAGTGTAAAGTGTTACCTAAGTATCTCCCCACCAGAGAGACATTGTCTTTTAGGGATGTCCTGGCACTCCTGTAGTGGCCTCTGGGTTACAAGTGATATCTTAAATCTACGCAAAATATCCCAAAGCAGTATATCTGATATTACAAACACAGAAACTAGGACTGACTCTTTTAACTTTGGGCATGGTACATTTTGCCTGCAATTTTGACTGTATCACAGCCTAAGAGAAAACACCTCTTAAACTACTTGCCTGTACTTCTCCCACACACCATGTCTCTGCCAGCTTCAGAGGGCTGAGTGACTTAGAGCACTTTATCAGAGGGGAGGCAATAGCCTATCTTGAGGAACTTACTCAAGACCTGGTCTACGTTTACAGAAGCTAAGTATTTTTCTCTCTGCCCATGGAATAAGTAGCTCTGCTTGTGATTGCTGTGGGACCAGAATTCTCCCCTTCTCTTTTCTTACCAAAGCCTGTGTTTACACCACAGAGTTGGTCAGCCCTTCCAGTAGCTTCTGGAAAAGTTTCTGTCCAAGATCAGAGAATCTCTTTCGTATTTGCTTGGCTCATGATCTGCGGGATCTGATCCCTTATATTAAATGCAGGCTCTCTCCCTTCATCCATAAGCTCCAAAGCTTTTCTGCTTCTTCATTTTTCTCTGGGAAGAAAGGTGGAGTAGTAACTGTTATTCAGGTCTTTCAGGCATCAGCAAACACCGGGAAAAGAACCCAGTGGCTACCTAATGACCTACTGAACTATGCAAATGTACTGCTAGTAGGTCTCTCCCTTCCTACCCCACCTAAGGAGACAATACACTAGGTAGAAGGGATAATTAATTTTTCCTTCATGAAGGGTTAATAGCCATGTATTCCTGGCATTTATTATCTAAATCAGACTGAAACTCTGATTCTTTTAAGATTTCTAACAGTTCTATTGCAGATACAGAAATGAGAATTCAGGAAGTCAATATTTTTAGATCATATTCTAATTTTGTTCATGCTCTACACACAAGGATTGCATGTCAAAATGTTTGTATGCATAAAGTCCCAACAAACATTTACAAAGTAAAGTAGGTAAAATTAGGAAAAGCCAGCTTTAAGTTTGTTTCTGCTAAGTATGTTAGCACAGAGTCTCCCCATCTTCCTCAGTTGGTTCCTGTGCTGGTGCTGGTACCTACTTCTGTTGCTGTTTCACCATTTCAGCTGACACTAATTTTTTTGCATCCTGCTGGTGCAAGGCTGGCCTGTTCAGTGCTGGTACCCTCAAACATCTGGCTGGATGAGCAATGGTCTGCTCTTGCCATTCAGACAGCTTATATCCAGTTCGTCTCAGAGTCTGAGGCTCTGCTCCATCAGTCACACCACAAAGTCTGAGATGAGATGTGCAGAGTGTGTGGTTTTTTTTGCTTTTGAGATCTAGAAAAAAAATGGAAAGTATTCACAGTTTTTCAAAGGTTGATAGTGTGGCCAAATGCAGACAGCTTTCTAGGATGCAAATTTCTTTTCCTGCCAAACTTCTAGAGAACAAAAACAATGTTGATAAGATTTCTGGCTATTCATATTATTGTATCCACTGTCTAGAATTTTTTTTATTGTTGTTGTTTTGTTTTTTAAATGTGTGGGACTGTTCATAGTTACTCTAATACTCTGCTTATTAAAATAGTGTTTTGATGAACATTTTTTTTTTTTAATCTAGCTGTATGATTCCTATCTTCCTCGATTGGCTTATGTATATCAGGAAGTACTGGACATCTCTTATCCATGTTCAAACTACAGAACATTTTTATGCTTCCATCTCTTGTGTCATGCTTCCACTGCCAGATATTTTGTGTCTGTGTTTCCACAGTAAGCCAATCTGATTGCTACGTGAGCGTCTGGTTGCCAACCGCTTCGGATGACAAATTCCAAACCAAAACCATCAGGAACTGCAGAAATCCTGTGTGGAATGAAACTTTCTACTTCCGGATACAAAGAAAAGTCAAGGTATCAAAAACTCTCTTTGTCTTATCTGCATGCAGTAGCAAGCTGGAGTGAAACAGTTTTCGCTTTTGCTGAAATCCACTTCCCTCCTAACAGATGCTTATTATTTTTATGTCTGTACTGTCAGCCAGACCTCCTTGCAAAACCTGATGGGATTAATGACAGAGTGACAACACAGAGTGACATATAACTATAAAGCGGCACTAGAACAGAAAAACACCTCTTTCACTGAGAGGATGTGAAATAAAGACATATCAAAGCCAGGAAGCTGCTAGATCCTGGTATAATTAAGATCTTATTCAGTTTGGTACTGGTAATTACACTACTCCCAAATACCTATGAGCAAAGCTGGCTAAAAGTGGAAGAGCACAGAAAGGTGGCCTTGAAAGGTATTAGTATGAAGTAACCACTGCTGCTCCTGTTGGTATGGGGCAAAGTAGGGTTTCAGGCTATCCATATTACTTCCTAAAAGATTACAGTTTTGGTGAGAGTTACTTCCAAGCAGAAATGATAACCCAAAAGAAATCTCATTTCAGCCTTAACAGACGAGATTAGAAGCTGCTATTTATACAGGAGATCGTGGTCTTCATCTTATTATTCCTTGTGACAGTTTGTCATCAATGCTTTTCTATTTGCTCACTCTAAAGCAGATGGTGAACCTGGAATAACTGCAGAATGCCATACTTCTGGAGGATGTTCTAATGAATCGTACCTTTTTTTTTTTTTTTTTTTTTTTTCCCCAGAATATTCTGGAAATTACGGTTTCTGATGATGACATCATTCATGATGATGACCAAGCAATTATTCTTTTTGATGTAGCTAAAATATCCCTTGGGAAAACTGTATTTATGGCATTCCCACTAAATCCACAGGTAAGAACTCAGTCAGAAGTTTAACCAGAGGGGAAAGAATGTGACATCTAGACATACTAGAAGTGTGCTGTCTTTTCTGTCTCTTACAACCAGGAACAGATTCCACATAGGATAACAAAATTACTTAAGATCTGGGAAATCGTACACTGGCATACGTTCTGGCCAAATGCCCCAGAACAGATGCAATTTTAGGGAAGCTTTGCACTTTGACTAAACTGACAGAAAGAAACAGAGTTTATCTAATCATCACAAAGATTATTAAAAGAAAAAAAAATCCAAGAACAGTAAAACCAGGCCTGTTTCCACAATATTTTTCTAAACACTAGGTCTTAGCATGTTGTGCTCAGTGTATGGTAGCTGACAGACAAGAAAGTGTGAAAAATGAAGGTTTAGCAGGGAGACTTGTAAACATCCTTTGTTCTGCTAGTACAGTTGAGATCTTTTCCCTGGGGAAGAAAAAGCTGTCTCTGTTCTCTAATGCTGACAATAGCAAGCAAGAAACAGAATGTTGTTACTTATTAAAGAATAAAGGAAACTGCTTGCAAAACTGAAGGCCACTTTGCAAACCTCTGCACATATTGACTGAGACTGTATCTTTTTTTTCTTTCATTTTCAGGGGAGGGAAGAGCTAGAAGTTGAGTTTCTCTTGGAAAACATGTGAGTAAAACCCCATTATTATGGGAGCAGCAGCTCAGAGAGAGGTGCATCAATGCAGATAATGTTCTGTATACCCAGTATCATCTTAACAGACAAAGCTTCCCTTTTTCCAAACTCATTGTGTGCATCAGCAAAACACTGTAAAAAAGGAAAATGCCATGGTGTAGAGAATGATTTCATAATATTTAATTCAGCAACTTTCTTTTGGAAGTGGTATTTACATAGTTCAAATTTGGCTTTCAGGGCCTGGTGAGTCTCGATACAGTAAGTATATAGAATTACTGGAGTCTATAGATTCTTTGGGCAGCTTATAAATGAAGATACTATTGCTACCCAATCTGGGACACACATGTTATTAAGGCTGTTACAGGCATTTTCCAGGTATTGCAATTTAATAATTTCTGGTAGGTTAGCTATGTGGCCTCTAGAGAAAATGTGAGAGTACTCCTAAAAACAATAGAAAGAAGCAAGTAAAAATAAAGTGTTTAAGAGAGAAAAATATGTCCTGTTTAAAACAATATCTTGATTTATCATTTATAATATACATATTATTTGTTTTTGTTTTCTAGCCAGGATCCTCCTGAAACCATCACCACAAATGGAGCAATAGTGGTAAAACATATACTTGCTTTGTTCTCTTGCCTTGTTTCCTGCATCTTTCCTTACCTTAGCTGACTATGATGGTAGTGCAAGAAACATTTTAAGTTGTCATTCTTCAATGACACTTCTTCCCCTAGGAGATTTATTTTCTCCTTAGAGGAGGCCAAAGTGATCTTAGAGGAGTCTTCAGACTACTATAATTTCCTCGTTTTTTTCTGCACCCATAGAAAATTAGAGCGTGCTTAGCATAGCAATGTTTTCCTGTGTAACAGTGAAGTTAATTCTCTCTTTCACTGGGTCTGAAATAAGCCTCCAACAGGTTCAGCCCACGCATTCAACAAATGACCCCTCCAACTCCTGCCAGCACTGGTAGTGAGATGGCTGGATGAGTAACCTGTTTCTCTGTCCTGGTCATGTTTGTTGCAGTGTCGTGAACTAGCCTGCTTGGAAGTTGAGTTGGAGAGCAGGATGAAAAAGAAGCATTTTGCAGGTAAGCTTACTAATTCTTTAACTGAATATTAGTGATTTTACCCTCTCTAACAGTGCCTAGTAATTGCATAATCTAAATGCTAAAGCTTTAACTGAACACATCTAAAGCGATCTGCAAAATCTTTGCAGTAGGGAATGCCACCAGTGCTGCAGCAGTTGTAGGTTCACAGTTCTGACTGCACATGGAGCCTTGTGCCAGACACCAGATGCCTGTACAGAGGGCATCTAAGCCCCAAGCTGAGATCCTGAAAATCTGTGCTGTAGTACTGCTAATCCCTGAAGAAGCTTATTTTCTTGGTTGCGATAGTCCATGACCTTAACTTTACTCAGGATCTCTGACAGTTCGACTTCTGCACGTGCACAGAAACACCTCATTTTTTGCAGGGGTTAGCCGCTCAGCAGCTGGCTCACGCCTGACCCTGGTCAAGATCCAGAATCTAGAAGTTCCTCTACCCACCTCCCCTGAGGGTCTGGATCTGGTAGGCAATCTCAGAGCATGCATAACACACTCCAGCAGGATTAGCTGATCTCTTCAGATAAATAGGGCCATTTACTGCAGAATGTGATCTTATTTTAGGGGACTGAGATCTGTGGCTCCTTACTTGGCCTGGGATGAGGATGGTTTACAGAGGAAGGTACCTCGTTGTGTTTACTGTGTCAGGATGCAGCTGCAATAGAAGTGCAGCAGTCTAAAACTCACTGCCATTCACATCACATTCATGTCCTGATTTTTGTTCAGCCCCTTATAAAGATAAAACCACTTGTAGCATTTGGGTCTTGGATAGCTTTCAGATGTCAGCTTTCCAAGTATGTAGGAAGAAAAGAAGGGGATTGTTCAAATCTTCATTCTTCTTCCTTTTTCCCTTTCTCTCTTTTTTGCAATTAGAGATAACTCTGTGTGTTTTATCTCACTGTTTTAGAGAATGAGCTAATGTTTACAGTGAGAGGATCATTTGAAGAAACCCAGAGAGTTTCACTGGGCTGTGGCTCCTGCTCCCTTATCCCAGATCCCACTTTCTTCCACTATGCCAAATACAAGCAGCCCTCACTGGATGTCACACTCACAAAGAAGAGGAGACTTCCCAGCTTTGTACGTTACCTCTGAACATGGTAGTCAACACAGACAGTGCTGTAAACTGAACTTTATGTGTGAGTAGGCAGCAAGAGAAGAATGTTTCTGTCTTAACCAAAAGGACCTCCGTGCTCCTTTTCAGTGTGCTTGTGTGTCATGCGGAGCAAGGAGGAGCAGAAGAAGCATCCCCCTGACTCTCCCTCTGAAGTCTCTCCCCTCCGAGCGGGAAGTAGTCGGTGAGGTATGTCTGCTGGTCATTGGGGCTCCCTCACAAACTTCCAAGAATGGTTGCTGGTTCCATAGGTGAAGAAACTGAAGACCACCTCTCTGATACAGAATCAGTTGTTTTCTAACCACCCTTGTAGATAGTGTGATGCACAATGAAGTAAGTTGTTTGGAGCAAAATGAAATACAAAATCCAGGAGAGAAGGAGGAAGAAAAATGCCTGAGCTGCTGTTCACCCTCCTTGTATGGTTCATGTTCTTACCCAGGCTGAGGTCACTGGGTGCCACTGGGACTGGGGGGCTTAGCCCCCCAGGAGGCAAACCAAACAGCCTGCTCAGCCATGCTTTTATGATGCGCAGCCTCTTGAGTTTCTCCTTGTATCTCACATTGTTTTGTGAAACATTGCAGTTTCTAGACCAGTGTTTAATGGTGGAACCTTTCAAGGAGGTGTACTGCTGCAGCTCTTCTCTTATTTGTGTAGTTAAGCTTACTGAAGTTTGGAGCTTTGTAAATGTAATGATGACCTAAAAGAACTATGTCTCATTCTGATCGGGGAAATCAGACTGTTTTAAACAAAATATTAATCTTCGTTACTTTTCTTTTCTGATTTTCAGCACAGAAAATTTGATTTCCACTTCAAGCTGAAAAAATGGTAAGATATTATTTGTCTTTATAGATTCATAGAATCATTTAGGTCAGAAAAGACCTGTGAGATTGAGTCTAATCATCACATAATACTACCAAGTCCACAACTAAGTCATGTCCCTTTGCATTTGGAAAGTTGTCAGTCAAATTCCAATCCTTTTGTTACTGCCACCTGTGCCTTGAATGCTGTCTTGTTTTCATTTCAGACTATGTAATAAAACAGACCTAGTACACAATACAGAGATTTTCAGGCCCTGTAATTTCATGTAATGGGACTACACATGTGAATAAAAGATTTTATCAGGAACACGCAATTCTTCTGTTGATGTCTTACTGTAATCCAAATTATTCACTAAGGCACTCACTGAAACCTCTAGAAATTATTTCCAAATGCCAATTTGCAAGAAAAGCAGCATTTCAAATCTAATCAAAAGAAATCACTTCTGTTCCCTAAGCACAGACCAAGCAACTAGAAGACCAAAGCCGGAGTACCTGGTGACCCTAGGATATTAAAAAATTGACACAATAAATGTAACCACATATATTCATCTATTCAAAGAGATAAATGCAAATTAACTCAATCAAATGATTGCTTATTTTTAAACAAAGAAAATGTGTTATGTATGTTTAAAGCCTTAGTAAACTTCAGAGGATGAATGCGTTGTGTTTTCTAGAAGCTTCTTTTTTCTTGCAAAATCAGGTGCATCTTCTATCATGCTATTTTCAGCATATATTCTATGAGACAAACATACAGTTTACAGTTGTCTTTTAAAGGTGTCTCCCCTACCCCACCTATGAAAGATTTTCATAGCAGCTTCCAAACTCTTACTGTAGTACTTACAAATACTCATAAATGACTTTAAACACCCCCAGGAAAAATGAACTTGAAAGTCCGTGGCTTCAGTCCTTGTTTCCTAGGCATCAGTGGATGTTTGCACAATTTTGAAAGTGCGTTTGAAAGCCACCTTTAAAATACTGCCCTCTTCAGGCTTTTGGCTTCATGTCTGAAATGGAGCAATTTTATTAGTTGCAGCTGTATCTAAATTCAGGCACCTTCTGTAAGGAGTGGTGGGGAATCCTCCTCAGTCCAAAGGAAGATCTACTGTTGTTCTCTAAGAACAAACTCAAACATTTCATCCTTTCCTATTCTGCTTTGTATAGCTGTGATGGTGAAGCATGTCTATTTATGAAGTAGAAGCAATTCAATTACTGAATTAGACTATAAGCATGATATGAGATACCAGATGCTGTGTTCCAGCCAGGAAGACTTAGATGTACGCCTGGGCTTTGACCTGTGTGCACAGGAACAGGATTTCATTTGCAAAAGGAAGAAGGTTGTTGCAGCAGCTCTGAAGGACATTCTTCAGTTGGAGGAGGACTTGCAGGATGATGAGGTAGATGACTTCTCCACAGCTGGGTGTCAAATTGTAGCATTTGTGTTCAATTTTCACTGTTTCCAGGAGATCAGGAAGTTTGTTATGCAAGCGATAGCTGGCTTTGTTATTCTAGAGGAGAAATGAATACTCGTTGGCAAGATCAATAAAAAACATGTAGCCTTGTTCCTACAGGATTCATCTTTGCATTGAATAGCAGTGTGCAGAATGATGCAGAGGTGGGCTAAGTGCTTTCAGGATTGAAGCCAAACCTTTTAGGATTCACAATCATCTCTGCCAGACCTAACCCATTGATTCAGCAGTTCTCCTCCTCACAATTCAAACTGGGTTTTGTATTGTTATGCATTTTGTGCTGGCATTTAGGTTCCTGTTGTGTGAGCAGAGCATGCTGCTAGTCTAACTTTAACATCCGCTGCAGCTAGAGAATAGTCTTACTTGATAAATGGGAGTGATAGCAGAGTGCCTAAGGGAGGGAAAAATCAGGCTTCTCTTTCTCTTCTTTAATGATAGCCCCAAAACTGTGTTGTGAAGCCTGAACTCAGATGCAGAGATGGCAAGTTTTCCTTGTTTTGCCCCAAACCAAGCTCAGCAATTTTTTTGCACAGCTGGACCTTTCACACACAAGACATCGCTTTTAAATGCCAGCACCAAGCTGACATTTCCTTCCCCTCAGATTTAGAGGCACACATACTTCCCTGCAGAATCACCCTCCCAGAGTCTCCTGATTTGAAATGAGATGTGAACTCACCCCAGTGCATGGTGTCTGTCTTTACTGTTAATTGAGCTAATTCATATTTAAAGATTAAATTTCCCCTAAGACTACCAGACCTTGGATTTCTGCATCATCACAGGAAAAAAAAAAAAAAAAAAAAAAAAAAAAAAAAAAAAGTATTTACAACTCAATTGTATACCTAGTATTTTGTGTACATACATGGTAGGAAGAGTGAATATGGCTCCTCTCTCCCTCAAGAAGTTATAAAAGGGGATGGGGTTGCCAGCTTCTTGCCCCATATGGTCTGAATTGGTCTGTGCTCACTTAAACCCCCCAGTCATAATACATCTAGTACATATATATGTACTAATACATATGGTCTGTGAAATACTTATGCAATAGTAGGAATTAACTTTAGCAAACTTCAGTAACAGAGAGATTATTACTATTAACACAAACTGTGAGACAACAACCTTGTTTTCTGGTCTATTGTATTTGGTAAAAAATCTAGTTCAGATGGCAGGAGGGACTATTTTGTGCTCATCTGTGCTATTGGTTTTACAACAGAGCACTGAAATTTTGATGTCTGAGATGATGGATTTCATGTCCTGTTGCACAAGACAATCACAGAATGGTTTAGGGTGGCAGGGACCTCTGGAGGCCATCTGGTCCAACCCCTTTACTCAAGCAGAGACAGGTTGCCCAGGAGCACATCCAGGCAGTTTTTGAAGGTCACCAATGATGGAGACTCCACAACCTTTCTGGGCATCTCTTACACCATCTATGCCCCATTATAAATTCAAGCTCTTGCTTGTCCCTGCAGACCAGCAGCACGCAGCATCCTTATTATTTTATCAGTTTTGTAATGCTCTCTTTTCTAATTACTGACATCTATCTCCTTTCCCCCACCACCTCATTAAATGCATGTGTTTTGGGATTGAACAGGTACCTTTGGTGGCAATCATGACCACGGGTGGTGGAACCAGAGCTCTGACAGCCATGTACGCTCACCTTCTGAGTGTGCAGGAACTCAATGTCTTGGACTGTGTCTCATATATCACCGGTTTATCTGGCACAACATGGTAAGGCCAACATTTGCGAAGTTTTCATAGGAGTTTTCTATACACGTTGTCGAGAAGTGATCCAAAGAGTTAGAGTGGTGAGCTGTTAGTTGGAGCCTTGTTAAATATCTAGTGCTTATTACCTGCAAAATCAGAAGCCATCATTGTTCGTAATATTTTTGGCCAGTATCAAGAAAGGGCTTTCATTTTACTGCTGTGATTTTTTCCTCATTTCCTTCATTGGGTATTTGCTAGCATCTGGAATTAAAGCAGTCCTGATTAAAGATGTGGATGGTACCACACAAGTGTGATTTGTGATGTAAATCAAGGCATCATACAAAACCCTCCACAACTTTCCAAAGCTCAGCTTCAGAATTCACGCTTTTCCTTCTGTTTCTTTATTTTTTTAGGACCATGGCAAACTTATATGAGGATCCTGACTGGTCCCAAAAGGACCTTAAGGGAACACTCAGTGATGTCCGAAGACATGTGCTTAAAAATAAGTTCTTTACGTGTTTTGCCCCGGATCGTCTGAAATACTACTTGAAAGAGTTGTGCCAGCGGAAACAGGAAGGACATCAGATAAGTTTCACAGACCTATGGGGACTCATCATTGAAACTATGTTTCACGAAAAGGTACAAGAAAAGTGCTTTTCTCTTCAGGTTTGCATATTTAGAGAATATATCAGCAAGAGCAGACTGTAAATCATGATGTGTTTGAGGTTGGAATGGACCTCTTGGGGTCATCTGGTCCAACACCTCTGCTTGAGCAGGGTCAGCTATAGAGCAAGTTGCCCAGGACTTTGTTGAGTCAAATTTTGAATATCTGCCTAGGTGGAGACTCCAAAACACCGTCAGGCAATGCATGCCAGTGCCTGACCACCCTTACAGAAAAGGAGGGGGAGGTTGGTTGTTTTTCAGATAAGTGCAAAAAGTATGTGCTTCGAGAGTGTCATTCTTTGTGTTTGCTGACTGTATTACATAAACCTTAACATCACACCTGGAACATATAGGGTGACAATAAAGACAAATAATGGAAAACTTCTAGTATGAACAACTTTGAAGTGAATTCGCATGTAAATATTTAGATGAAAATCCTGCTGTTCTTGTTAAAAAGCACTATATGGTGTGACAAGGCAAAGAAAAATTGCAAATGAAAATTAAAGAAAGTATATGAGTCATTAGTGGTATTGCTTCACCCTGTAACCATTTCCACCAAAAGGCAAAATACTGATTTAGTCAGTATTTATATTTCCTTCCTGTTTATACATTGGAAAATACTCCCACAGTATTATGAATAACCTCATCGTATTCAAATTTCAACCACATAGCACAGCGGCAGAGACCTCGTAGAGGTGGGTTCAGCAAGGACAGTGAGTGCCCCTGCAGTGCCACAGTCCTGCCTCCTGGACTGGCATCACCTGAGGGAAGACGTTGATGGCACAGTCATCCCTCCGAGGGCTGTTCCAGCAAGGGGAGAGCACCTGCAGCTCTTGCAAGAGCCCCTTTCAGGAGGAGCTGAGGTCAACTCCTTCTCAAGCCTTGGCACCACTCTCAAACCATCCTGCTTTTTCTACCCTCTCTATCCATGTGCAATGCTCCACAGCAGAATCAGTAAGGGTCAAGCTATGCTGAACATTAACTCTGACTGAGCTTTGGCTCTGTCAGAGGTCTGAGGAAAAGAGGGTTTTCTGGGCTGAAAGGGCAGAGATTACTCTTTCTGAATGAAATAGTCCATGCCAAGAATGCTTTTCAAATATTTCCTTTTTTTTTTTTTCTGGAAAAAAAAAATAACATGAATAACTATTTTCTACCTACTGCTGAAATATCATATTTTTTTCAGCATATGAACTTAGAGTATTCATATCACAGAATCACAGAATAGTCTAGGTTGGAAGAGATCTCCAAGATCACCGAGTCCAACCTCTGACCTAACACTAACAAGTCCTCCACTAAACCAATATCCCTAAGCTCTACATCTAAACATCTTTTAAAGACCTCCAGGGATGGTGACTCAACCACTTCCCTGGGCAGCCTATTCCAGTGACTAACAACCCGTTCAGTAAAGAAGTTCTTCCTAATATCCAACCTAAAGCTCCCCTGGTGCAACTTTAGCCCATTCCCCTCATCCTGTCACCAGGCACGTGGGAGAATAGACCAACCCCCACCTCGCTACAGCCTCCCTTCAGGTACCTGTAGAGTGCAATAAGGTCACCCCTGAGCCTCCTCTTCTCCAGGCTAAACAGTCCCATCTCCCTCAGCTGCTCCTCATAAGACTTGTTCTCCAGACACTTCACCAGCTTCGTTGCCCTTCTCTGGACTCGAAATATCACATGGACTATTTGTGTGCAGTAGTACTGAGGCAGAGGAGGGTCAGAGATAGGGATCACAGCACCTCTCTGAATTAAACTGGTGGGGAACATCCTAGTTAGAGTCTGGTATGCTCTTCTTTGTCAGAGCCCAGGCTTAGGTGAGGTGGGAGGCTCTTTGTGTCATCTGACTGTCCTCAGCTACTGTCCTTCTTCAAAACAGGAGGACTCCCATAAGCTCACAGATCAGCAGCAGGCAGTAAATCAGGGTCAGAATCCCCTGCCCATCTACCTCTCCCTCAATGTGAAGGATAACATCAGCGACCAGGACTTTAGAGGTAATAATACTCCTGAATTGCATTTAACTTTTAATCTCAGTAGGGTTCCATTTTGGACTAGGTAAACAAATTGATTCAATACGCAAATCTTCTAAAGGGCCAATCCACCTAAGAGTAGATTTTTATAGTTAAATTTCTGAAGGCCTTAGTATATCTATCTGTATACAGGATCAAAACCAGGATGATGGAGGATATTAATATGAAATTACCTGCTAAGCATTTCTGTAGAAAGTGTCAGAAATCTAAACTTTGCAGACACATTTAGATGTAGGGGGACAATTCACTCTTCATATCCAACACTGTGAAATGGAGAGTAAATAAAATGACTGTTTCAAAGTATGTTAGTTCAGAAACCAGTCTGTCTTAAATTGGCTAGTATCAGGTTTTATTCAACTATTTTGAGCCTCTGCTGCTGTAATCAGTCTGTTGTGTGCTTTTTCATTTCAGAATGGGTAGAATTCACTCCTTACGAGGTAGGATTCCTGAAATATGGTGCCTTCATTCGTGCAGAAGATTTTGGTAGTGAGTTCTTCATGGGTCATCTGATGAAGAAAATCCCAGAATCCAGAATCTGCTTTTTGGAAGGTGATTTGTCAATCTAGGGAAACATGCAATTTAATGTAATTTATTATAGTCCATCCTGAGCAAAACCCTCTTCTGAAATTAAGTAGTTAGTATTTTTTTGTCTGCCAAAAGAATATGGTAAAATATTAGAATTGATAACAGGTCATCATCTTCAGGATTTTTTATTTTCTCTGCAATTCAGTTCAGCTGAACAGATTTATCTCATGTCATATAAGGTTATGTTTATTGAATTGAGGCCTTCGTAATATTTATGTATCTTTGACAGCATCAAAAGTTGGGTAACATTGCAGTAAATTTGAATCATCAGTATGTTTTTAGACTGAGTCTCTACAGTACAGTCCTTTATCCAAAATGTTGTTGCTGCAGCAAACACTGATTAATACTCTAGGATAGCACTTCCATTTTGGATTGCCAGCAGCTCCTAATAGATACCATTTTTCTGTCTTGCAAGAGAACAATAAAAATAGTAAGAAATACTTTTTTTTTTTTTTTTTTTTTCTTTGCAAAAGCAATCTCTTGCCTCATTATTCTTCTATCAGTTGCATAAAGGAAGTTTCAGGGTTTTTTGGAGAAGTTTTTTTGTTGTTGTTGTTGTTTTTTACCTGTGTGGAGATTTCACTACAGTTCACAGTGAGGCACAAGAAAGCAGTCTGCAGCTAAAACCTCCTGTTCCCTGGAGAAGTCAAACAAGGTGTCCAGATCTCCTCTTCTGCAGTCAAAAATGTCAGCAGGTCACTAGCCCCCTTCCTGTATATTTCCCCTTGGCACTCCCTTTATCACTTCTGTAGAGCAGTGCTAGGATGTTTCTATCCCTATTCCCTGCCAGTGACCCAGAGTCTCCTAATTCAGCAAGTGCTATTTACTCCTGTGACACAGTTATTCCAAACCTTTTCAGCAAATGAAATTACTTTGCACCCTGGCACCTGGACGGAGCAGGAATTGACTAGCTAGGTCCTGCAGCTCCTTTGTGCACAGCTGAGCCCATTCTTCTGCCCACAAGATGCTATTACTGTGCTCAGGTCATAGCCAAGTTGCTCAGGTGTAGCCTTTTCCATCCTTCACTCAAATTTCCCCCAAAATGCTAGGTTTAGATCCACGATTCGGAAGGTACAGGAAGGTGCCATTGTACACCCATCACATCTAACCACAGTGGTTGTTTTCTTAGCCTGAAATATTACAGATAGGTGGCAGTCTGGACTGCCATTAAGTTCACTATTTGATTTATTTTTTTTAACCATTTAATGTAAGTTAGTAGAGGGAAGAACTCAAGAATATAGCCCAGATACACCCCACCCTCCAAACCAGAGGAGAAATCAAAAGATTCATACACTTCCTGTTTTCAAAACCTTCAAGTCAGCCTCCTTGTTCTGAGGGAGATTGCTGCAGGAATCTTGAATGTTTTTTGTCTGGCAGGCCTTCATGATAACTGCCTACCTGTAACATGGCTATGCCCCAAGTAAGTAAAACCTTTAGAATTATCAATACTGGGAATTTGGGAATAGGAAATGTTGAGGGCAGGTAAAAATATTAGATTTACTTGGCACAACATTATTTGTCACATAACAAAATTGAAGGTGTTAGCAGGTACACTGAAAATACTACCAGCCCTGGTTATATATACCGATAAGTTGAATTCTTTACATACGTTATGCATTCATATACTGATTCAGAAAGATAGTCCCTTTTTATTTGCCTGCAAGGATAACGTAATGAGGAAAGTTTGCTGGAGAATGAAGAAGGTAACGAAGGTCATTGTGAATGAAAATGCTTCTAGGTCTTTACTGGTTTTCTTTTTGCCAAATATATCCTACACCACAGGGATCTGGAGCAGTGTATTTTCTTTGAATCTTATGGATGCTTGGTATATATCTGTTCATTCAGAAGACTTCTGGCACAAATGGACCCATGACAAAATTACCAACATAGGTGGGTTACTTTTATACAATAACGTTGTTTTAGTTTCTCTTTTTCTTTCTTTTTTCTCCTATGTGCTGCTGTTGTCTCACTGAATTTTTCAAAGCCATTGTGGAGTTCCCTCTTCTGGGCTTTTTGTAATCCATATGAAAAACCTGGAGGAAATTCATGCTGTGTATTACCGCATGGTAATCATTTTAGTTGTGTGAAGAAAAGAATCCATGGGATCTGTCACAGGAAACAAAAAACAAAACAAAACAAAACAAACAAACAAAAAAAGGCCTTCATACGAGCTATTTTCAGAGCACAGAGGTAAATCTGGAGAAAAAAAAAAATGTCCCTATATAGTAGGAGAGCCTGGAGGCCTCCCCGGTGATCCATGATCCATAGGATTCCATTTTGTCTCTTTGAACTTGGACTGTGGCATGAAGCTTCACAAAAAGAAAAGAAAGCATAATTCTTGTCTGTCTGGAGTCTACAAAACACAAAGACAAACTTAGGTACTATTGTAGGTCATTCTGAATTACTCATAAGGATGAGATCTGCAAAACTCACTACCAAATTAAGAAAGATTTGCAGGGTAGGATTTCAAGGGGAAACATATAATACAGGCATACTGGGGGGGGGAGACAGGGGGAGATGAAAAGGAAGAGGAATGTAGCAAAAAGGGTGATTTATTTTATCTTCTTGCACTTGTAGGGGTTAGTTTCTGATTGTTAAAACAAGGAGCTTTTATTTGCTAGTAAGAGATACTGTGTTTATGCCTTTTTTATTTGTGTGATGGAGAGGTTATCTGTAACATGAAGTAGCAAAGGAAGACGGTAAATGCAGGATATAGTAGCAGGTAAAAACAAAGTAATTTATAGTAGAAGAAATGGATTCATTTAAAATACAAGCAAGGCTTTTACCACTATGGACTGAGAAGAAATGATTTTTTTCAAACTTAGCTGAAAACTGACATTTGTGAAAATCCTGGTTATGAAAAGAGCAAGAAGTCAAAATTTTCCTGAACATATTAAAGCAGATTATGATTGCATAGATTGACCTCCACAGTGATAGCACATAAAAGAATTGTTATCCTTTCTTTTGCAGATGATGAAACCCTATTCCCTACAAGACCAAATGAGCTGGAAACTCGAGTGGTTTGTCCCACTGGTAGTTTTTCAGACATTTTCCGAGATATCGTCATGTTACGTCCAGCAGCTTCAGAAGTCCCCAACTTCCTAAAGGGCCTCCAGATGAACAACAACTACCTAGAGAGCCAGTTTTCTACGTGGAAAGGTATGGTAACAACATCCTGCTTTTAGGCATATTCTGAATTATGCTTTAAAAATGAAATGATGCTGAAGGGATTATTAAGCTGGCTTTTAGTTCTGTTCCCATTCTCTGATAATATTTGAAACTGTCACTGAAAAAGGTGAAATTAGTCAGTAGGAGAGGCTTCAAAAATAAGTTCCTAAAAAAATTTGTGAAGACTAGCAACCAATAGGCCCTGATCAGTCAGTCATACATGTTCCTGCCAGCCATCCAGCCTACACACTTATGGCATGGGACTGGTGCCATCATACGGTGTCTCTTGCCCAGGCAGTATCAAGCGGTGTTTGATGGAGCCTTGTTTCATGTTACCTTCTTACTTGTAAGCAAGACATAATGTTCATAACAGTATTTTCTGTTGCACTGTTCAGGAACCTGTACTGGGTCTGGTACCAGATCTTCTATGTTCCACAAGGAGCTGTGGTTGCCTACCTTAACATCTTTGTGCCTGTTCACACAGCATAACCAACATCAAACATTTTCAATATTCAGCCTGTTGAGATAGTGAGATGTTATTTTAATTTTTTCCCTATTAAAGAATTTCTCCTCATCGGTCATGCACAAAACTAGGGGATAGAGTTAATTCTGTTCTCCTGACCCTCAAGTTAACCCCTTTTACTTACATGAAAGCAAAAGAAATTGCAAAGTAAATAGTGGAAATAGGAAGTCAGATGAAGAATTCAGAAATGACTGTACAGTAGCTATCAGCTATGGGTCTGAAACACACAAAAAGCTAGTTCTTCTTTTGGCAATAATTGACTATCTTCAGCATACCGATGCATCTCTCATATTGAGCTACTCCCCTCAAAAACTCATCCTTCTTCTCTAGACTGTGAGCTTGACTCTCGGCCCAACCACCTGACAGGAGCAACAGACTACCTCATCTTGATTGATACTGCATTTGCCTTTGCCACCAGTTACCCACCACTTACAAGACCAGAAAGGAAAATGGATGTCATTTTGCATTTCAACTACAGCTCAGGTTCCCAGACAGGGGTGAGCCTTGTACATTCTTCTTTATTGATATCTCTGCTTCATCATTCAGTTCCCAGAATGGCCAATCCTCTACTCACATAAACTCTCTTTGAGCAGTATTTTATTATCAGTAAGGCATTTAGTAAACTGAATCTGCCCATTTCATATGTAAATGTATTTTTGTTGATCTGCAGTCAGTTAGATATAGAATGGCTAAAGCTAAACACATTTAAAATTTTAATTATTTCAACTACTGTAACACCCAATCTGAAAAGCAGAGGGTGATTCAGACCACCTGCTGCCTGGCCTTCCAGAGCTTGGTACAGTCTACAACACCTAAATTAGGTACATGCCATAATCTGCCAGAACTTGGCCCTTACTCCACAAGCAATCCCAGAGAAATTGGGTTTGGTCAAATTCAAAGTGTTCCCAGTACGTTCTGATGTTTTGTTTTGTTTTATTTTCCGATTATGGCAAACCAGCCTCTGAAAGAAGCCTCTAAATACTTTGCGAACCAAGGAATTCCTTTCCCTACTGAGGTGCCAGATGATCAGGAAACACCAAATCTGAAGGAATGCTACATCCTTGGTGACAAGGAGAGTCCAGAGACCCCTATTGTGATATTTTTCCCTCTAGTAAATGACACCTTCAGAGAATACAAAGCACCTGGTAAGTTTACAGCAACCCATCATATCATCAAATAGAGGCAGTAGCCTTCTATTTTCTCTTTTTTACTGTACAGTATCTGTTGTTCAGATCATCCTGTAAACAACTTGCAGGTTCAGACTCCCTTTGCTTAGATGTGAACCATATCAGGGAGATTAAAATACATAAACTTTCCTCAACAGTAGAGCAGCAGCTGGGATCAGCCTTGAGCATAAATGTCCCTCTTCAGGGTTTTGCTGGGGGGGGGGGGGGGGGTTAGCTTTTCATGGGTAGGTTCTAGAGATAAACAGTGAAAAGTGTATTCTGTTTATCTGCAATGGCAGAAATTAGCAGTGCTATTTCCTCTCATACTTTTCATCCTTTCCTGTTAGAGAATGCTCTTGGGAATCTAAGGATTTCATTGTTTAAAATCATTTCCAGGCTTACTGTTACGCAGATAACCTTGAAAACAAAAGTGTGAACTGGTTGAAGCGATGAAAATATAGCACTGAGACATGCAGACAGTTTCTGTTTGCTTCTGTGGGTCCTACTTTGAAACTTAAAAGAGTTTAAATAGCAACATTGCCAGTCACTTCAATACAGACAAATCCTAAATTCTGGAACCGTATGCCAGATCTACATTCCACCCCTGCTGGTGCCAAAAGTTGCAGTTACCGCTTCTCCAGATGTTAAAATCCCTAGCTCATGCTATGAGAACACTTACTTTTTAATCACTTCAAAGCCCTACAGCAGACTGAAAACCAAAAGATAGATGGATACCTGAGAGGTTAGTTCTGCAGTTGCCCTTTGTAGAAAGAATTAGAAAAAGAGAAAATGAGAAAGAACTAGAGCAGGATTATCACTGTGGATTAACTTCTCTGTAAACTCTGTGAGGGAGTTTACCTCCCCTCTCAGCTCAGTAATTAGCAGAACCTAGGGATGTTGTTCCTAACTCTGCAACCTACCTGTATGTCAGATGGTGTGCAGGTGCTATATGGCAACATAAATTATCAGGGAGTCTCAAAAAGGGTGTTAGTAGGTGTGTAGGTGTATGTGAAGACCTGCATGAGATCTGTATACTTATATGCATACACTTGAATCGAGCCTGACTGTTTCAGTTGGTGGCTGCAAGCTGAGACTAAACGGAGAGAACAGGTCCTTGTCTGGCCATCACACTTCAAGTCTCAGTTGAGCTGAGAACGGCTCGACATGTCACAGAATCACAGAACGACAGGGATTGGAAGGGACCTTGAAAGATCATAGCAGCTGAGATTAGCTGTTGTTCTGACTTACGGTGACTTATTAAGATGCTAAAAAAAATAAGTGAGGAGATGTGCATTTTATATCTTCTGCATCCATAAATTTGTTGAGATTTGTGATCCCCAGATAAGCTGCGGATATTTTTCTCCCAGTATCAGCAACCCACTGCAGAGGTCCCTGCAAATGTTTGCTCTGTGAGAGCTTGCAAATAAAGTTCTGCCTGGCATTCTGCATTAGCTTTGGACCTGCTCACTACTGCTAAGTGAATTAAAATAAGTTAATGGGATTTGTTTTCAAGTTATCATTTACGATGAGTCTAGCATTTGAAGAGATGACGCTTGTGAGACTACTTGCCTAATTATTTTGCTTCAGTCAGTGATATGTGTGTTGATAATGCTGGGATAATGAAATGGGCATGAAAAGTCTTTTCAATGTCCCTGTCAAAATTCAGTGATTTGGGAACTACTAGGTTCAGTCTCATTTCTGACCTTACATAAGGCTTGTAGTTTTTTATAGTAGCAGGTAGCTGAAGGAAATTACAGTAAATATTTATGCCATCTGCTTCTGGGTTATATCCAGATAATGGCTCTGTGAAATCTCTGAGCTTAGACTATAGAATAGTTTTTTAGGTCTGTTTTCTGTATCTTTTACAAATTCTTCCCAGTGTGCAACAAGAGTCATTGTAGCAGATCATGCTGGGTTGAAGATAATCTGTAAGGTCATTGAAAAGGGAGAACTGCCTTTGGAAAGTTTGAACCACAGAACTGCACATATTTACAGCAGTAAGGGAAATAATAAGATGTGGAGACAAAGAAGGAACAGAAAGTTGCTTGGAAAGAAACTCTGCTGCAATGAAGTCCTTGCTGCAGTTACCTGCTTTGGGAGAAGGCGAGGAAAGAGGGAAAGAGTAAATGCAATTTTCTTGCCCCCTTGGCTAGAAATGTAAGGTGCTGCAATGTCTGGAAGGTGGCAGCAAGGGGAGGCTGGGGGTGCATCAGCACTGAGGGTGACCTGGAGACCAGGCTGCTGGCCAACCCCAGGGTGGAGGATGATACAGGGTAGAATGCAGCCTCACACCCTTAGCTCAAAAGAGGAGCTACTGTACTTGCTCTACTTGTCCTAGCAATCCCAACAAGTACCCAGAACAACCCCTGCTCCCCTCACCACCACCAGCTTGTCTACACCCTGCTGCTAATCAATATCCCAACAATAAAATATGTCTGAAGTGATCAATAGTGTGTGCATGCCCAAGAAACACCCTGACCCTAATCGCTTTTTTGCTTGTTAACCAAGTCCCTGTTTGTCCCTTAGGGGTGAAACGTAGTCCCTCGGAGATGGCAGAAGGTGATGTTGATGTTGCCAATACCTGTGGTCCATACTACATAAACAATCTGAGTTATTCAGAGGAAGATTTTGACAAGCTGGTGAACCTAAGTTACTACAATGTCCATAATAATAAAGACTTGATTATTCAGGCCTTGCGTACAGCGGTGGAGAGGAAAAAGCAGCAAAAGAAACAGCAACCACTGGAGAAACCACCTGGTGGTGAGGGTATGTGTGTGCCCAAGAGACAGGGATCCCAACATCTAGCCAACAGCACAGCTCTAGGGAATATGAAATAAAATATCTATGAGTTCTGTTAATGAAGAAAAAAAAATCACAAGGATCTTGATTAGAAAGAGAAAAGCTGAAGAATGCTAAGAATGCTTTGTTTGTCATCAGAAATGCTACAGCCTGTCTGCCAGTGAAGGAAATAAACACAGAAAGCAGAGCTTTTCCTTAATAAATTAATGTGCTTCCCTCGTTGACAACTCCAGGAGTTGGAGTGAAGGTGAAGCTGTGCCACGCTCTCAATTGTAGAAGTGACCTTTCAGGCCAAGGCTGAAATATGTAGACAAGAGATCATGAGGAAGTTGATGCTGGTAGTGTTTGTGTTCTACCTGTGCCATGAAAAGAGAGGATTCTAAGTCCAGAATTGTAACAGAGAACAAAATCCATTGTTTCTAAGTGAAAACCAAGAAGATGACTATTTGTAAGCTAAGGATTCTTTATGTGATTGTAAATAAATATTAAACTTTATATAATAAAACACCTTTTTTTTTTTTTTTTTGAGTCAGAGTTACAGGAAATAAACATTTTTTTGCAGCAAATACACGGTAGAGCAATTTCTTTTAGGAGTTTCTTCCTGTACCAGAAAAACGACTTGAACAACATGCAAACTTATCGCATAGCTGCTGAAAAAGTACTGAAGAAGAAATAACACTTGCTCCAGACCTAGATATGAAGTTTCCCAGGATCCTGGGATCATTTGAGTTTAAGGATCATTTAAGGATCATCTCTACAAGAACTGACTAATTTATTTCAGTAGACCAGATGTGTTACTAATATACATTGAAAAGTTAAAAGTTTAAACTTTTTTTGAGACATTACATTTGAAAAGACATGAGAAACATAGGCACAGCTGATCTAAAATTGTATTCTTAATATTATCCAAATGGGATTATTTTTTAACTTATTGCAGAGTAGTCCAGTGGAAGTAAGCTGGCTATTAACTTTCAATTTTCTTTGATGTTTTGGTTGTCCTATTAACATGGCTTCTTTCATATGAGCAGTCTGTTTTCCTGAAGCAGATATAGCAGGTCTAATACCATGTAGATAAGGAGCTAGAACCTCATATGAACTCTGTAAAGTGCTCATCCATCCACCTGTGGGAAGTGGGAATCAGGCTCTCCTGGATCACAGAGTAAGACATTATTCTGTGTGGAGAGAGTCCAGTAACTTAAAGTTATCTGCAAAACAAAATATAAGCCTCTCCATTATATTATGCAGGAATAATATAGTTATAATAATTATTATATTATTATTGAGAGGAATACACAGAATGATAGAGAGAGGAAGAGTTCATTTGATTATTGAGCAAAACAGATAGAGCATCTCTGATGGATGGGAGAGAGGCATGAGTTTCTAATGGTCTAAGTTCAGTGTTGCTCTGTTCTTAATGCTGAGCACAATTGGAGTGCTGTGCTTTGACAGATGGAATCCAAGGTCTCTGTTTATTCTTTTCCTAATGTAAGTTTAACTGCTACTCAATGTTATTGAATTATTTATTCAATATTATTGACTGACATATATCTACCAGCCTGCAGCCCCTTGGTTTGTTTCCTACAGGCTTTCCTGGTCATCTGTTCTGCTGTAGTTTATTTTAGCAAGAGATCCTGTTGTTGTGGGTTGAAAATGGAAGTCTTAGAAATCCCTTTGCCCTCAAAGTCAAGGGTCTTTGCCAGGTGGTGCACAGAAATGTAATCCTTCTGTCTCCCATTTAGGTCAGTGCACAATTACCTCTCGGAGTGTGCTGCAGGAGCCTGCACAGCTCCTGTATGGGCTCTGTGCCAGGGTTTTCCTCCCATGGAAACCAGAGGGTGAAGGTGGCAGTCGTGCTGATGCATGCTGGCTTTCTTCGCAATATTGGACTGGACATAGCCAAAGGGCACAGCCAGACCTGGGAATCTGGAAGCACTCCCAGTTACACATATACAGTTGGAGCTTTATTGTCTGAAGGGCAAATTCTCCCACTGACAGCAGGAAGCATCTAGGCAGGAAGTCTGAAGACAGGCAGAGCTAGATGTGTGAGTGCAAACACCTCCTGGCCCTTCCTGCAGCTTCCCAGCTACCACGAAAGGGTCACAGAGAACAATGGACACTTTGCCCCATTTCAAAAAGTATACAGCAGGACTGAAATAATAACGCATGGCTCTGAGTTCCCTATATTCAACAAGAATATAGAGTAGAATGAAAGGGGTAACCAAAGGGGTAACCGCCTCTCTTTTAAAACAGGACCCAAGGGGAATAAGCAAAACTGGCAAGCCACAGACTCAAAGTTAACAAAGCAAAGTAGTTCTTCACACACCATGCCAGTACGCTACAGATTGCTTTGCCTCTGGATATTGCTGTTGATAAATGTTTATGTGGGTTCAAAAAAATTTTTTTGATTGGTGCATTCACTGGGCAGTCTTTAAGGGCTAAAAAATATACGTGGGCTCTGCATCTGCCTCGGTCCTGCACTGAATCACCAGTTCACAGAGGCTGAGAGGATAGCCTGAGAAAGCAGATAAACTGAATGCATCAATGAATTCAATCCTTCATGAGAAAGCAAGAGTCTTGGCATCTGCCATTTCAGTGCATCTTACGGAAAGCAAAAGGTTACTTGTAATGATGTCAGCTGAAAGAGCCCTGAGGTAGCAGGGGCAAGATGGAAATGCACAGATAGCAATTACATTTAGCAACCTAGGGTGAAAAGCCATAAAAATGAGAGGAATACAAAACCAAACTACAAAAAAGGGTATTTCAAAAAATGAGGAAGCTGGCCAACATACCCTACATGAAGTGGTATAAAATCTTTAGACTCAGCATGGAAATTGCAACAAAGCATTGCAAAACACATGCACGGCCCTAAATAAAACGTGAAGCAAGGAGCCAAGAAAAGGCGGGGTGGCTGAGCTCAGGGCTGAGCAGTATTAAAGCCTAACCTCTCTTCTTTGAGGAACAGTGTGGGGAGGAAGCAGACAGGGAAAGGGCACATCTAAACCTGCCGGTGCATTAAGAAAAGAGCAACAGCACATGGAGAGAAGGTAATATTCATGATGGAAATTAGAAGGAAGAGAGGTAAATAGCTAAAAATGTGACTCAGGAGGCGTGCTGGACCAGCAAAAAGGGGTTGAGATTGTAAGGCTATTGCAAAAGATGCAATGAGGTAAGACTGCGACACAAAAGTTGTATTTCCGACAGCGTATTTACACACAGACTCAGCAAAAAATCTGACTTTTTTTTTTTTTTTTTTTTTTAACTCGGAGCCTAAGCTTTCATTTTTTAGGTAGGGAAATTATATTCATTTTACTAATGTAAAATTAATGAACTAATGCAATGAATATACTAGTGTAAATTACTGATGTAAAAGTGAATGTATGTAAAATGAAATAAGGTAAAATGAAAAACTGACCGTGTCTGAGTGAGCATGCTATTGTATTCCGTTAAAATCTATTGCAAAATCAATGGAAAAGGTGCTCCACCCTTGGGGCTACACATACTACCAAGGGTAAAACTGATGGCCAAAGACGCTAAGCACGTCCCCCAGCCAAATGAGCGCTATAGGAGGAATTTCCCCTGCGTTTAAAATAGCTGCCGAGCGCAGAGCTCGCCCCGCAGCTCTCCCGGGGCCGTCAGCACCCAAACTCGCCAGGCATGCGGGCGGCTCCGCCTCGCGGGGCTGCGCTCCCGGGGACCGAGCTGGACCCAGCGGGGAAGAGGAGCGGCAGGTACAATAAACAAATAAATAAGAGGCGGCTTTGGGGGCAAGCTGCTTCCGAATAAAATAAATAAATAAATAGATAAATAGATACCCGGATACCCCCACCCCCAATAAGCAAATAAATGAAAAAAAAATAGTATTTTATTATTGGAGGGGATGATAGCAAGCTAGGAGCCCCTTGGTGGACGCCCCTGCCTGCAGGTGGTGTGGGTTGCGCTCCCCCCCTCCCCCCGCTGCAGCACCGGCACCGCCCCGCCGGAGGGGCAGGGCCGTGGGCGGGGAGGAGCGGGGCTCGGCTCGGCTCGGCTCAGCGCGGCTCGGCACGGCTCGGCTGGGCTCGGCACGGAGCTGGCAGCGGCGGGATGTTCAGCTGGCTGGGCAAGCAGGGCGGCGGGCGGGAGCGCGGCGCCGGAGGCGGCGACGTGGTGCAGACGGTGACCGGGGGGCTGCGGGACCTCTACCTCCGCAAGCTGCTGCCGCTGGAGGAGCACTACCGCTTCCATGACTTCCACTCGCCCGCCCTGGAGGAGGCCGATTTCGAGAACAAGCCCATGGTGCTGCTGGTGGGGCAGTACAGCACCGGCAAGACCACCTTCATCCGGTAGGTGGCGGACCCCCGGGGGTGCCCCCCACACGCAGCCGGCGATGGGTGCTGCTGCGCCCCGGGGTGCCTGAGGGGCTGTGCTGAGGATGGGGGCGGCTTCGGGGGCTGAGTTCCAGCTGTTGTGTATTGCTCTTACTTCCTGCTTCAGACCCTTCTCTCGATTTCGTGTTCTGCCGGGAAAGTGTAACCTCGTTGTCTGCTTCCTGTTAACTTCGTATTTTTTCTTCTTTCTAAATTATTTCGGAAGGAAAGGGGCTACTTGTCATCAAAAGCACTGTCACCGCTGGCTGTGCAACCTTATGTCCGCCCCTTCTTTCCCTAAAGAAGTTTAATACTTAGGTTGCATGTGGAGACTGGGGAGAAACATGACAGCAGTCATGCAGTGTCCTCAAAGATCTTTTCCCCCCTCACACTCCAGTTCAATTGTGTTGAAGAGGAAACATCACTTACTGTGAATTGTACAGATGTTTCACTTCTAGTTCCAAAGGTTCCTGGCAGCCTTGCCATGGCACTTCTCCTTTCACCGTGCTCCCTTCCTCACGCCCCATTGAGGAGCGTGTTTCCCTTTACTCACCTTTGCAGGTGTTTGCAGAGCCCGTCATGTTTCGTGCCTGCTTTGCAGCCAGCTGGCCGCAGGCTTGAGGTTCACCTTGCTTCTTTGCCCGTGGTTTCTGACTTCTGCGAACATGCCGAGTGGGCTTGCTCAGAGCAGCGTGCTAAAAATAGACGTAGGGCTGTAACTAAGAGAAACTTGGTTTCGGGATCCCCATTGGTAGCTGAAAGGAGGTATGTGTTCGTGGGGCGGGTGGTTTGAATGTTTCATGTGTTTCTCAACCCATGCTGACTGATTCATTTTCTTCTTTACATGTGTTCAAATTCTAGCAGCCCTGGTAGGCTGGGTGTATTTCCAGGTAAGCGTTCTTACCTGGCTTAGGGACAAAGGCAAGAGCACGGGTAATGTGGGACAGTGGTCTGGAACAGAGATGTACCAGAACCTGTTCTGCCTGTCAGCCGACTTGCTGTGTCATTTACAGTTCATAGGAAATTTTTTCCCCTCTGGTTTGCCTTGGACGGGAACTCACATTCTTGATTTATGGGTGTTTGGTGTTCTGTCCTTTGCAGCTGCCCATATTTGACTGAACGTAACTCGGTATTGCGCTCAGGAGCACTGATAGGCCTTGCACTGCTTCACAAGGATTTCTGGTGTTGTTGCTTTGTGTGTAACTTGTTACCTCTTTAATCCTAAAATACAGAATAATAGGGCTGACCCATACTAATGGATGGTCTGCAAGAAGAAAGAAATATAATTCGTTACAACTATTTCCCACCTTTTCAGCGTTATTTCCCAGGGAGATGAGACTTCAGTGGTCTCTGGTGGGAGCAGATATCTGGACACATTTTGAACCCTCTGGCAAACATCAACTAAATTTGATGTAAGCGTTAAAGATATCTTATGCTTTTTATCAAAATATCTGACTGAATGGAGGAAGCAACTTCTACTGTTATGTGCCCTTCTTTTCACCCAGGCACCCCTTTCTCCTGTCCCCAATTTACATAGATCGCAGTGTGGTTTAATCCCTTACTAGATATTGGAGAATTTGGGAATTCACAGGAATTGACCACTGAGACCCTGTCTGTAATAAAATAGTTGCAATTGCTTCTAAAGAACCACAGTCACCATTAACACCTTCCCCAGGCAAGCCAGAAAAAACATTCATTACATGAGGGTTTGCTACAGAATAGGTAATAACTGTAGGCAATCATTGGCTGCATCAGCATGAGAAAACTCTTTATTCAACATGGGCAGCAACTTATGACAACAGTGTTAAGGTTATGTCACAGTGACTGATATTCAAAATCCAGTTTAGAGGAAAGGAGGAAAAAAAGGCAAAGAAATGAGAAGTGAAAATGTGTACGTATAATAAAGGGAAGACTTACAAAAGAAGAAATACTGCAGTGGCCAGGTCAGCCACAAATTAATTTTCTCCATTGTTTTTTTTTTGTTTTTGTTTTTTTAAAAAAAGGCATACTCTCTCAAGATTGTTATAATTCATGGTTTATAACTTGTAAGTTTTTCTAGAAGGTAGTTTAGACAATATCTTTTTTTTTGGTCAAGAAAACATTATTTTAAACCTTAATTAAAACTGCTTTTTGTTTCATGTTTTTTCATTTCATAGTCAGGAGGACACACTAGATCTATTTTTGTGTTTGCTATCATGTTTATACGTGAACCTACAAATCTGTTTAGCTGATGGGTATTCATTTGAGATTAACTTTTTGAGGCTACCTAGCACGGGATAATTTGATTTAGAAATTACCGTGAGAACTTCACGTTTTCATAGCTCTGACACATCCACATCCACCCAGTTCCTTCCACTCAGTCTTCATGGAAAACACTGATCTAGTAATGACTGAATGTCCCGAGGGATTAGGATAGAAAAACAAACACTTCCAGGTTTCTGTCAGCCTTTCTGGTTTTTTACTTGGTGCTGTTGTTACTGTTTGCTCTCAGAACAATGCAGTGGAACTGGCCAGTTTCGCTGTCTGAGTAAGACGTAGTGTGCTAATGCTGTTTCATTTAAGTATCTAACAATGCCAACAACTCAAATACATCGAGGCCCAAATGGCAATACTTACATGATTGTTTTTTTAATAGGGTGGGAGGATGGGTGAGAGCCAAGTGCTTATCTTACATGTAAGCTGCTTGGCATTGTACCTGTGCAGCTTCTGTAATACTCCCAACTTCTCATGGCTGCTTTAGAGGAAGAAGTGGTGAAAGGAGGGCCAGGAGAAGAGAACCGCAGTGTATCAGAGACAGGATCATCAGTGTACATTTGTAATCACCACTTTTCCTATTCTACAAGTGTAAGAGACTAAGTGTTTTTTTTTCCTTTTAACGTATCAAGATGAGGAAAAACAGAAGTGAATTCCTCAGCTTGCCAGATCGTGCTCTTACTTTGTTCAGAGGTATTACTCAGAGGTTAAAATGGTAAACTTCCTTCTATTTAACTCAGCTGGAGCTGAGTTTTGTGAAAGCTCCCTTTCGTATGTGTAATATCTAGAGCCTGCAAATTATGTGCAATCGATTTTACGGCAAGAAGGGGCTACATATTTTCTTTGTGGGAGCTTTCTTAATTTCTTTGGGTCTTCTTTGTTACTAGCACTATGTGTAAGTCTTACACGAGGTATTTGGAGCAGAATTCTTGCATTATAGCAAACATCTTCTGTTAGTTTTGTTACATTTAAAAAAAAAAAAAAAGTTGTGAGGATTTGTGGTAGCACGTAGTGTGGAGGTGGACAGCCTTAGGGAAGGAGACCTAGCTTGTCTCTCCATACATCACATTGCATCCTTGCCCAGTGATGGTCTGTCCAGCTAGCCCGTGTTCGTGCGTTAGTATGGCTTAACTGAAGCATGCAGGCTTCAGATGATTATCAGTATCTGTAACTGTGAGTAATCTTTGCTATCTCTGGAACTTTGTAAACCAGTTTCCTGTAGTTGAGCTATAGATCTGGCAAAGGGATGTAGATGAACGTTTGCTAGCAAAGCAGAAAGTTTATAGCCCAGGTAAAAACAAAGGGTGAAGAGCAAGTCCCTTGAGTCAACAGGATGTCTGTTGTTTGATCTAGACTGTCTTTGGGACAAATGCTATTTTTAAGCATTCTTCCTGTGAATCTTTTTGAACTCTTTCTCTGCTGAAAATTCCTGAGAAGGGCATGTGGTCACAGATGCTAAAAATCCAGGTAGCTTCCTGTGCTAATATAACACACTGTACAAAAACATTTGCAGCTATTCAGTTTACAGAAGGCTGGTCTTCCCTTTTGTGTGGCTAAGTGAAACTGATATTTTCATAACGAGAGGAAGTGTGATCTAGCCTGTACAACCAGCAGTCGATATCTGGGGTATCTTTTTGGCTGTTCTGGTTCGTGACATGTGACTGAGTGTGTGTCTTAATGGAAAATACCTGCCTTACCAAGTGCTTGCTGTCTCTGAATAGCTGCAGCAGGCCCAGTACTCTGGCTCTTGGGTGGGACTCAGTACGTGGAAGGAGCTCTCTCCTTCCCGCATTGTTATCTCTCTGAAAGCCTAGCTTTTAAAGCTGCATCTGTGAAGTTAACTTGGAAGTATCATTGCAATTCAGTAGCACTTTATTCAAATTTGTTCTATGTCTAGTCATTTGAATATGCAGGTAATCTGAATTTGAATTGTTTGAGTTCTGAGCTGAAAATACCATGTTGAATATACTGTAAGGTGCTTGACACTTTAAACTCTTTGTAAATTCTGCAAATGTTGTGTGTGCCAGCAACTTCATGAGCAGGCCATGAGATTATTTTTTTAGTCATCTATAAGAAAACTGCCATTGAAGTTCCATCACCAATGCCTCTCAGGTTCATGAGCTTTTCTGATGGATAGCAATGATACTATAGATACTTCAGGAAATGTGTTTTGCAGGAAGAGCAGCTTGGAAGTCTTCTCAAGACAATGGAAAATTACAAAACTTACGAAACAATGGTAGAACAGTTATAGTGCTGTTAGATTAAGGACCAGAACAAATCTATTATATAAAGGCCAGTGTTAATCTAGATGTGCTGAAAGCTATATCTGGTGATGTCATTGGATGTGGGACCAGCACTGACAATTTGTACTTAGTATTTCAATGTGATAATTTTTCAGATGGTGCTGTTGAGAATGAGGACAGTAGTACTCATACATTCACATTAAAGCTAAGCAGTATTGTTTGATCCTGTTTGTGAAAAGTGGCAAATGTGAGAGTGTAGGCTGGAGGCTTGGCTGATAGGCTTGTGGCTTCTCTTACTTCTCGTTTGCCATCCAGAAAGGTATGCCGGCAGGCTTTAAGTACGTATTCTGTTTCCACTAAGTTCTAACATTTAAATATGTGCATCCTTCATTTGAGATCTTGCCAGTCAAGACTTGCTGTATCAGACTTGGCCCACTGGACACGTGCAGTCTGTGTGTCAGAGCAGATTGCTCAGAGGGGGATGCACAATGGCTTCTATTTGTACAGCATCACCCGATTTGGTGCATGTGGGATGTATGTTACCTTTAGCCATGGAGTTTCTGTGGATCAAACTTGTTTTACCCTGGGTGTCAGAAAGTAACTGTTAACTACAATAAATAAAATTGAATAAAAGCTCATTTTCCTCAGTCTCCAATAAAGTAACTGTATTGCCTCCTAACTGTATTATCTCTGCTGTGGAAAGGTGAGTTCAAGGTAGTAAAAACAGTGTGTTGCAACAGAGTTCATTGAATGGTTATGTCTGTCAGCAAGCTGATGTTGCTCATGTGCTGTGTTTTAGACGCCTTTCAGTGCTAGCAGCACTTGTATAGGATTGCAAACATGGACAAAAAACAGCAGTGTCTTGTAGCATAAGCTACAGCACTGTGATCATTGGTAGAAGCATCCATTTGAGTGGCTCAGGTGTTGCAGGTGAGGAAATACTTTCCACCATATTTTTGTAAAGCGACTGACTTGATCCTTTTACCTAGTAGTTGTGAAAAACTGGAATTCCTCTTTTTTTATTATTTTTTGCTAGCTAATAGAAATAGAGAAATGCAGAGAAAAACGTAATTTTATGATTCTAGTGTGTGGGTATCCTTGGGAATTCTCAAGGGCATTGGAAGTATTTACTTTTCTCCTAGCTTGCAATCATTCATTCTCTTGCTTTATATATTCTCCATCTCTAGATACTTGCTTGAACAAGACTTCCCGGGCATGCGGATTGGTCCAGAGCCTACCACAGATTCTTTTATTGCTGTGATGTATGGAGAGTCAGAAGGAAGCGTTCCTGGAAATGCCCTGGTTGTTGATCCTAAGAAGCCATTCCGCAAACTCAGCCGTTTTGGAAATGCTTTCCTGAACAGGTGAGACCTGGTTGGTTTTTGTCTTTTGATTTTAAGTCTGAATTTCTACTTGATACCACCTTCGAGCATCAGTGCTGCTTACCAAGTCTTTCCTGCTGTATTCATATTGAATAGCATGAAATAAGTATTCAAGTACAAGCAGAAGCAGTGGCAGTTCAAGTGATATTTTAAAATAAATGAATAAATAAAGGCAGTACGAAATAGCACTAGTGTAGAGCTGACTTTTTTTTTTTTTTTTAAGGCATTATGCTATCTGGAACTCAAGATCGGTTTGGACACAAGTTTCTCTGCTCAATAAAACTAATATGGAAGTACTACTGTTTAAAAACTACCATCCAAAATACAAAAAGGTGTATTTCCTTTGATGCTGTCTTATACCTCTGTGCTGGTCCCTTATACACTAGAGGTTTTGGAGTAGCTCTTTAAAACTGTGAATTGCAGAGATGTGTAAAAAGGCCTGCAAGAAAGGAGAATATTTGAATGTGGCTTTTGAAAGGAAAAAATAAATATATATTTAAGCTGTTAAGTGCTTCATTTTGTTCATTTTCAAGCAGTCCAGTAAAAAGTGTCCAGTAAAAAGTCCAGTGCAGTAGACCAGGATGATAATGTTAGTTTCTGGATACCTGCTGTGTATTTGTAAAAACAGGTAGAGTTGTTAAGGAGCTGTGAATATTCCGGTAAGTAGCTTGACGTGCAGTTGGAAATATTTATTTCCATTTTGAAGTTATTAATAGTTTTGGCATTGTGTGAGCAATCATCTTGTTTTCTTCCTGTATTTGATGGTGATTTGAGATGGAGGACGCCTTTTGCTAGCCAATTAATCTAAATTGGTTCTCCTTTAACAATAAGCTTTCCTGTTTGGCTGATAAACGTTGACATATGTGTTAAAAGTTCATCATGTATGGTCTTATCTCTTGCTGTGCATATCCACAGAAGAAGGTTTATGTTTATAGCTACTTATGGTTGGCTTGGCTATCAGTTTGCTGAGAGATCATGTGCTGTGGGAAGCTGCAGTCAGGTCCTACTTTAATACTTCTGGGGCCCCCTTTCTGTGAGGTGTATTAGCTAAGTTCTGTCCTCCAGATCACTATTCTTTCTTACCCCACCATAGTATCCTAGACTATCTATGAAAACAGCTAACATAATTATCCTGTAAATAGTATTTTTCCACAACAAACAAGTACTTACACTGAACATGTAATAATCCTATGTGTTTGTTTGGATGTAAGCATTACATAATGATTTTTTTAATGATTTCTCAATCCTAATGGTTTGTTTTATGGATAAACCTAAAGTAGTACTTTTACATGGCTATGGACAGTTAACAAAGCCAAATGTCCTTTTCATCTAAATGTAACCAGAGAGAAGACAGTGTCTGAGGTAATGGAGAAACTAAAATACAAACAAGAACACAGTAACACAATGAAGACTTGTACTTAGTAATTAGCATCATTAACTTACTGATACTATCTTGCCGCTTTTTCTGTGACCTCTTCTTATTCCCCTCCCTTGTATCTCACTGATTCTGGTAGATGTGTCTGCAAGGCTCCTAACTGTAGAAACTCGTCTTTTATTTCTCCTGTGTACTTGTAAGGAGGGTTGAGAGGGAGAGGGGGACAGGATCTATGTGTGTCTTTGGATGCTAACTAAAGTAAGTGAAAAAAGAACATTGCAGTATACCAGAAGGTTACGGAGAAAATCAGTACCACTGAGGAGAAACACATGGTCCTGCTTTAATCTAATGGGTGTCTGAATGGATGCAAAAAGGAGAAGTTCTTGTTCAGATAAACTCTAGATTTTCCAAAGGTAATCATAAGGAAAAAAAAACAAACAACCAAACAAAAATTCAACAGGTGATTGGTGATTGCAGAGTTGTTGATTTTACTTTTGCAAAAAATGTAACTTTTATGTTTTCAAGGATAGCCTAACATTGCTGGTTTTATTTAATAATAGTCTTATAATAATATGAAAAGCATGAAAGCATCGATGTGCTGCGAGAAGTTAGTCATCTCACTCAGCTAAAGTATTTTTGTAAAGCTCTTTTATTGGGAAAAAACATGGTGTTTAAATAGTTTTGCTTTTTATAATATAGCACATCAAATCACATTTTATACAGTTTATGTAAGAAATTATAGTTCAGAACCAAATTTCTGTGTCAAAACCAGATATTCAAATACAAGTAACATTACTGTTTTAAGTTGTCTGAAATACTAGTTTGACCTAAGATTATTAGCCCACCTGTTGTCTTCAGATACTGGATATATTCAAAAAGCTACAGACAGTTAATTGTGGTTTGAGTTTATCCTTTTATTTCATATCTCTTTCTTATGTATTTTCTTCCTTTGCCACTAATGACTTCTGTCAAGTCTGCTGTGTGTTTCCATTTCTGAGGCCTGTTAGCTCCCTGTTTTCTTGGACGGCCTTTTCCAGCTGTCTGCATTTGGGCGATGCCTCCATCAAAATACTGCAGCATTGTTCAGCTGAAATAATGGTGCTCCTCTTCCTGTAAGATAGCTTCAGACACATCTCAGTGATACTACACTGGGCTTTCTTTGAGATAGTGGTAAGAAAAAAACAGAGATGAAACTCAGTCATCAGAATCTTGCAAATTTGTGAAAGCTACTTCATGTTGTTCATGCTGGTGATGTATGCTTTTGTAATAGTTGTTGTGGTCAAATGTATTTTCTTTGTCATTTTTGTGCATCCACTGTGCTTCCACAAAATGTTTGCTTTAACACAGTGTCTCCTTTAGGCTTTAGAAAATTTTCAAAATCACTACTTTATTCAATAGTACCTCACTGTTACATTTTTAACTAAATTTCTGGGGATGATAGCTTTTTATGTTGGCCATTGAGTTTGCTTTCAGTGGTGTTTTGCAAGCCTTGCAGATGCTAGGTTGCACTGTGTTCTTGTCAGTATGGTCTCCAATCACTACCTGATAAGAAGATTAAACTCTTATGTAAATCTTTTAAAGGCAATTTGTGATGAAGGGCAGTGAAGTTTTTTTTCAATCATGAATTATCCCAGAAGCATCAGAGTTTGAAATGCAGGTTTGGCTCGCCAGTAACTAAAATTTAAGCCTTTATTTTTCTTTTCAGAATGTTGCACGTGTGGCCCATGTTGTCAGCTCTTGCAACATTTGGAATTTTATCATCACCTAAATAATACAGTTCATATTGTTTTGCAGTTTTGCATGTTCTTTCCACTGTTTTCCTTTCCTCTTTTTGTTTTGATCTTTTTTTTAAGAAGCACTCCAGTTTTCTTTTGTTTTGGCCGCCATACATATTTAAAAACAAAATGGCATTCATTAAGAACTTCAAAAACTTCTTTCCTTTTTTTTTTTATTTCACTTCAGTCTTTCTAAAAGCTAATACATAAAGAGGGCAAGGGACAATATACATGTGAGCTAGAGCTCATGCTAATGTTTTTTTTCTTTCCTCTTTGCCTGCAGATTCCTGTGTTCTCAATTGCCTAACCAGGTGCTGAAGAGTATCAGCATTATTGACAGTCCAGGCATCCTCTCTGGAGAGAAACAGCGCATCAGCAGAGGTGAGTTGCAGGAGCTGAAAGCAACTGAGCACACTGACTATCAGAGCTGGTCCTAAATCTCCTTGGTCTGCTTCTCTGTTTTACATTCCAGCTCCCTTCTTCCTCCACCAAAACAAAAATAAATAAAAATAGTTCTGTCTTTCTCCTTCTCCGCTTAAATGAAAGGAAAGTAATGCTTGGCAGCATTCAAGTACCTGCTGCCACTTCCATAACGGTATGGAAGTGAACACAAAATATGCAGAAAACTGAGGCATCGCGTTAATCAGCCACTGAAAAAGTGAGCACTTGTGTGACAAAATTCAGCGCTGACAGGGATTGTCAAGGAAGTTCTAAGCTTGACGTGTGGGACAGGAATTGTGTTTCACTCTGGGGTTAGGTTTCACTGGTAGTTGTGTGTTGCTTAAAAGACTGTGGATCTTCACTGCCATCTAGAATTGCTCTTGTAACTTAACAGAATATACAGCTGTTGTTTCTTTATTGTTCTGAAACTCTATTTCTTGATGGTATTTGCCTTATCAAGTGTTTTTATGGCCTAATTGAGCTGCCCTTACATACAGTAGACTTTCACCTAGACAGTGCTGAGTCACAACCTTAAGCTTTCCTTATCTGTTAACAAGGTTTTAGCTTGACTAGTTTGCGTTTCACCAAGGTGTTTTTCAATGTGTTAGGGATTTTTCTTGAATACATAACTTGGCATAGTTCTTATATCAAAAATGTGATTCAGCTGTATGATGTCGAGCTTTAACCAGTATGGCTGTACCATATGGTATAACCACAAGGCTTTAGGAGACAGTCTCGCAGTGCTCTGTTCTCTGTACCCCAGGTTTGCAGGGCAATTGCTGCTAAGGGTTTTTAAGGTTTCATATATTTAGATGCCAGCATTCCTGGTGTACCTTCAAGTTGCTGTACGGAGCTATTGCACGCACTTATTGTACACTGTTAAAGATTAGGCAATACTGTGCTCACCCATGGTTGAAATATTTCATAGTATTTCATACATTTCCTGTATATGAATTCCAGATTTCTTACGCAGTCCAAAAACAGGTGGTTTTGTGGAGAGCAAACTTGATGTATCCTGTGATGCTGCACTGCAGGGCCTGTCTGAACGGCTTTTGGAAGGATTTCAACATACGCTACAAGCCTAATTTAGTATATTTTGAAGCTTGAGTTGTTCAGAGGCACTCTTAAAATCACTGCCCACAAAAGTAAGCAGGATTCTACTGGATGTTTTCTGTTTTACTTAAATGTGTCTCCACTAGAGAAAGTTTTTGTCTGAACTGTAACAAGGTGACAGCTTGTAGGCTTCACTCTTGGAGCCGTCATTTCCTTTCACTGAAGGTGATTAGAGATGTAAACACGGGGAGTCTTTACTTGCCAAAGAAGGTCTAAAAATACTGGGTGATTTTTTAGCAGAATTTCTTTTCTGACAGCTTCAGATTTTTGTATTTCAAAATTTTACATTTTTTGTTTAGATTTTCAGTATCTTTCTATTTTATTTTAGATGAGTTTTTTTATGAAACTTAGTGCTGTTTTCTAATGGCTATATGTAAGATGAGATTTTTTTGTACTGCAGTAATGGCATGTGACATGACATAACACCCGATAAATATTATTACCTGCTTTCTGTTCTGCATATTGCTCGTGTCTATTCATATCTGAGTTTTTCAGTTATATTTCTAGAGAACTAATGGAAGAGTAACGACCATTCTTAGTTTACAGGACCTCAGCTTTCACTCCTATCACCTAGTAAAAGACTGGAAGAAAGTAAATGCACTCTGCAGTAATGCAGGTGATACTTTACTTCCCGGGTGTTTTATTTAGAGCTCTGTAAAGCTGGCAAGAGGTGTCCATAGATGAACGAGCTGATCATTTTCTAAAGGATCAAACATGTACGCTTAGGACAATATTCAAAGCTGACTTTCTTCTGACACACCTTTCCTGCTCCTGTTGTCAGCGGGAGAATGTGCCAGAGGCTTCCTGCCTGTCAGCTCACTGCCTGCGTAAGTGGCTCGAGGGGAATGTGCAAATGTGTGCTGGCATTGTCCCCTCAGACAATGGCTGTCCCTGTGCTGCTGCTGCCCTGTGAGTGCACCAGAAGGTTCAGCAGCATCACTGGTGACGTTCACAAAGCAGATTGCAAACATAAAAGCATGTGGGGTCTGCAAGGTTTGGAAGGAACAATAAGTGTGAGGAGAGGAGGAAGGTGAAGCAATAGCTGGCAGGGTATGGGGAGGAACTGATTTGAGAAAAGGAGGAGAATTTGATTCATGACTGTTGGAATGACTGTAGGATTAGAGAAATTATTCAGAAAATGTGATGACCTTTCTTCTTGCAGTGTTCAAGGACCACGCCTTGATAATTTTACTGCAAATGTCAATATGAATGCCTGGTGACAGGAAAGGAAACATACATTCCTCTTTACCCTTGGAAGCTGACTGGTACTGAACCCAAAGGAAAGGGTTTAAAGAAACATAGGTAAAAAGATCAGAAAAAATGCGGAATGTTGCTCACCTTGCATTTTTTTTTTAGAACCAGAATTATTAAGCACTGTTAATTTTCTCAGTTTGGTCAGGCTTGTGAAAATGTTGTTGGGAATTATGAAAGGTGACGTATATAGTTATAGTATTGTGTCAGGCTTTTCTTTCCAGTGAGGCACTGTCTGTTCTCTTCAGGACTACACTGCCAAATAGAGTGCATTAAGAGTGTCATCTGAGAGTGCTGGATTGAGACAGGTTTTCATTGACATAACTGGAAACTTACCCCAGGACTGGAGTGTTTAAAAAAGAATATTTAAAAAATGCTTCTTTGTGTAGGACCAAGCTGCATTTGAAAGAGTGGGACAGTTTAGATGCTTGCCTGTTGCTTAACAAGAAAAGAACAGCAGACTTTAGCGGGGGGAATAGCTGTTCTTGTCCAGGTCCCAAATGTGTGTGATTGTAGCCTTGTTTTTATGGTAGTTGTACTGCACCAGTGGGTGGGATCACTCTACACTATATCCACCCCTGCTTCGTGAACTAAGTGACTAATTGTTCTCTGGACTTGGCAGCTCCTCATTGCAGCACTCATCCAAGAGGTAGCTCATTCTGCAGTAACACCAGCCCCAGGGGTGGAAGAACTGGACAGTCTGCCTGTCCCTCCTCACAGAGGATGGGTGGAACCCATCGAGTCTCCCTGATTATTTTCTCAATTGCAGAAGATTTGGGAGATGGTATTAGGGCAAGTTGGAAATTATTTACCTTAGGCCCCAAAAGGAAAGTCTATCATTTGTCTAAATCTTTATTACTGACTGACAAAGAAAATAGACCCATGCTTGTACTGGATGATTGCATGGTTTTATCTTTGAGTAGAGCTGGTGGCTGTCATGTGCAGGACTGGTACTTTGCCCTGGGCCAGTAACACATAAGAGTTCATAATCATTGTTCTCATCAGTGGTTGCAGAGCTGGTAACCTTGCACTGTCTCTCAACTTTTTCATCTCATTGTTTTCAGTGTTTTCTTTTGCTCTCATCTGGCTCCCCGTTGAGCCCCTTGGTGATGCCTGACCCTTGTGCCTGTGCTGAAGGCACTGGCTGCCTCCTTCCTTGCAGCTCAGGATGAGCTTAAGAGCTCTTCAGTGCTGCTGGTGGGTTGCTGCTCTTCTTTGTCCTTTAGCTGAGTACGAGGGTGACTTGTGACTTTCTAATATGTACTTGTAAATAGACTTTGTAACTCCTGAGACAGATAATAGCTGGCAGTAGTTGTGGGGACAAACCTCTGAAGAAGTAGCAACAGTAGGGCAGCAAAAGGCTGGGAAGCATCAACACCGATTTTTATTTTTTTGGTCATGTTTTCCATCCTGATCTGTGCTGAACTAGTACTGCTCAATTTTGAAAATCCAGCTCTATGCATGTACACTGCACATGACAGGATCTTAAGTGCACTGTGAACCAGTGCTCTTCTATGCTTCTTTTAAAGAGCATTGCTTTTACTGATGGAATAGATGCTGCATTGCACTCTGTGGGGACAGGATAGAAAAATCATGAAGTCAACCATGTGGAAACCCTTGGCTGAAATATTTAAGTATATATTGCTGCCCTGTAGGTTAGATATACTCTTAATACTCTAACAGCTGCATCTATGAAAATGTATTCACTTGTAATTGCAAGTTTTCATTAAATTTTTTTTCATTAAAATTAAGATTGTCAGGTCTTAGTTATTGTCTTTTTCTTACCAAATTCAAGCAAGCAGGTTTTTCTTCCAAAACCAAATGCTTCATTAATTTTTATTTCATCCATATTCAAAATAAATGTTTGTTTACATATTCTTACTAAATATGCAAATTGTTTGTAGGTCAAAATCCATCAAATGCATGGTGGGAATTTATTTTTTTAGCCAGCCTTTGAAGTCCACTTTATACCACTACTGGAAAACTTACTAGAATTTAACTAGTTTAATTTTGCAAGTCAAGCAGATTTCCTTCTACATGTATAAAGTCCAGAACAGGTTGTTGCATAGTTCAGATTTGTGCAGTGATGCTACTATGTTGCACAGAGAAGTGGCATAAGATTTTTTTCTCCCTTTCTTTCCTGCTAAATTATTACAGAGATAAATTACAGTGATTCACAGCAATTCTGATAAAAATTGTTTGTGTTAAGTGAGAAGAGCTCTTTTCCAGCTGTGTTTTGTGCAGCTCTCCTCCTTGCACCCCACTTTTCATCTCTTGTTCATCTCTTCTAGAACTGGTCACAGAAAAGAATGTAGGAAATCTGGATAGGACAGATTTCCTCTCTTTCTGAGAGGAAAGAAACACAAACTAAAAGAGGCAGCAGTCAAAAAAGGGCCAGAATATTATCTCCCAGTCAGACCTTGCTGTTATTTACTCAAACAAGATGAGTCATGTTCATGCCAAGCCCAATGCCACATCATTTGTGGTGACTCTTTGCAGATTACATGTGTCACTTCTGAATAAGGATTTCCTGAATACTGTTTGCTGTGTGGATTAGGCTACCTGCTGCATTTAAAAAAGCATTTAGACAGGTGCTACAAAAAGGCTTTTCTTCAGAACATCAAAAAGTCTCTTTCAGATGATCAGAAAGGTCGCTGCCCATTTGTGTTCTGTAATCTGTCACATCCTCAATGCCATCAGCAACACAGGCTCATTACCGGTAAATTGGATTTCCAAGTTTGCTGTGGCAGAAATAACAGCAAGTGTTGTGATGCGAAGAGATAGGAGTTTGGAAATGGTTTTAAAATCCAAAAATTTTTGGTTGCTGATTTAGACTGGGATGCTGCATTTGCAGCCTGTTAGTACAGGCACACAGAGCTACCAAAGTACCCAGTGTTAACAGTGAGAAGTGCTGAAGTCAGAACCTCTCGGAAGAGGCAAACATGGGTGTGAGATGATATGTCACAGCAACGTGAAAGATAACAACGTAGATAATGGATAGCAAGGTTCAGGAAAATCAAGGTCAGTAATCAAAAGAAAAGATGGTAATAATGAGACCTGTTTAAGGACATGTAGGATACAGTTGTCCTGGCCTGTCCACAGATACTCTTTTCCAGGTGGTCTGTCTCCTCTTTTCCCCTTGGTAGTTGCTATGATCCCCCTGTTCTGCACCCCCATGCCTACCTTCTGAGACTCACTGCTCCCAATAGGAGAACTGTAATAGTGCGTTCTTTTCTCAGGCTATGACTTCTGCCAAGTCCTCCAGTGGTTTGCAGAGAGGGTCGACCGCATCATCCTCCTCTTTGATGCCCATAAGCTGGATATATCTGATGAGTTTTCAGAGGCTATAAAGTCATTCCGGGGCCAGGATGACAAGATTCGAGTGGTGCTTAATAAGGCTGACCAAGTGGACACACAGCAGTTGATGAGGGTCTACGGTGCACTCATGTGGTCCCTGGGAAAGGTGATCAACACTCCAGAAGTGCTGAGGGTCTACATTGGCTCCTTCTGGGCCCATCCTCTCCGAAACACTGAGAATCGAAGGCTCTTTGAGGCAGAGGCCCAGGATCTTTTCCAGGACATCCAGAGTCTCCCGCAGAAGGCCGCAGTGCGGAAGCTCAACGATCTCATTAAGAGGGCGAGACTTGCAAAGGTAAGAAAAGATGCCAAGTTAATCAAATGAGTGATCTTTTCTGTCTCTTTCAGTGTGTCCTTTCTCACCTTTCCCAATCTTTCCATTCATAAAATGTGTGGTTTTCAGTAAATGGATTGCATTGTAAGTTTTACATGGAAGAGGTCATAGAGGCAAACGGGAGGAAATAAAGACTTGTACTGGGATGCCTCCCTTACTTTAGAGGAAGGCATCAAATCTTTTTAGGCCATTAAAACTATTGTTTGCTGGGAGGGGAGGTGTAAAATTTTTTTATGCTGCACAGTAAGATTAACTTAATGCTGCTTTTTGAAGATAAACCACTTTCTTTGTCACGTTCCTGGTGTTACAGCATTAAAAACTGATATTAACTCAATCTGTTTTGTATACATTTCTGTCAGCTTTTTATTTTCCTTCATTACAATCATTTTTGAAATGGAAGGGTATCAGATCATTTTTAGGTGTTTCATAGAAACGTAAAATAAAAATAGATAAAGTACAAAATACAGTGCTCAAGGGGCTTGCTTATCAGTCAGCTCTGGAAGGGGAATAAACTGTTTATCTGCAGGACAGCAGCAATGTAATTCTTACAGTGTCATACTTCTGTCTTCTGCACTGAACTTTAAGTACTGAGTCAAAATAACAGCATTGCGTGGTATTTTTTTCCAATGTCTATACCTCTGTTCTGAATCCCTTCTAAAACATGCAGCAACCCAAAACAAAAGCAAACTGTTAACTTCCCGTAAATTTGGGTATTTTTGTTGTTGCTTGTTCATGTTTTTTAAGTCCTGTCCACACTCGCTATCCCATTCTGATGAGAATTATTCTTATCTTTAAGAAACATATGTGCTCATTTGCAGGCCTTAGACTGCTTAGCCATACACATGTGAAACTGTCAGTGCTTGTGAACTATAAACATATTTTTCTGGTTTTGCTAGAATTATTTTAAACATAAGACCATAAAATTATTTAAGATTACTTATAAACTCTATTGCAAATATCCCCATGTCATCAATTCTGTCATTCTGGAGGACATTCACATCTGCCCTATCAGAAAATTTCATGGCTCTATGCAGAAACTATGCTTCTTTATGCTGTCTATTCTTATCTGCTCTGTAGAAATTTGAGTATATCTGTAATTAAAATGCATGCATCCTCTTTAGATAGGAGGAAGTGGTGTTGAATGCGTATGGTCCCTTTTTGCTTAGCTACTGTTCTGTTAAGTCAAACATGAAAGTTTGGATCTTAAGACATTCAAAGAAACATTAGTTATACAATATCTAGTGAATAGTGTTTAATTACAGATATACTCAAATTTCTACAGAGCAGATAAGAATAGA
>NC_048897.1:21460715-21533224 GCF_011077185.1 Oxyura jamaicensis
TTTATGTGTAAGGTTTTTCCAGAAGAAAATAAGGCACGTTCTGTGGTGTTTTGGTGGTAGTTAATTATTGTACACATCACTATATCGGCATAATCGTGTTTTTCTACTGCTTCTCTTTTGTGGTAATCTCTTTGCCCATCACTCAAAATTGCAGCTTTTTTATATTCTATGGTATGATAATGATAGACATTCTTAATTTTGTATTTTTTTCTGTGTTTGAAAATTATGTCTGAGAAACAGCTGCATCTTTTTGTTTGTTTGTTTCTTAAATAAAGAAAGGTTTGAGTTCTTTAAAGGACTCATCCTGTTACAGAGATCATTTGACTTCAGTGGTCCTTCTTGGGTCAGAGCTTAAGAAGGCATGTTAATTACTTCAAGTTGTAATGGATGTATGTGCATTGCTTCTAGAAGAAGCCTGACCTAGCGCTTCCCTCCCTTGTACGGCATGAGTATCTGTGCCTACACGATGAATGGAATAAATGAATTCACCCCAGTGAGAACAAATGCAACCCACAGTTTCTGTCCCGGACCAGCTCCCTTGCCATGTGGCCACACAGATCCCTTTTGTTGGTGAAAGGCGGTGGGAGGGTGGCAAGGGAAGAGATGAATGGTTTGAGGGTAAGGGTGGAAGGAGGGTACGTGGGCAGGGTGAATATTTTGACACCAGTGTTGGTTTATCGTGATCACAGCAGATGAAAAACTGAAAATGGTCTGCAAGTATTGATGTGTTCTAGGGCTTGTCATCATAAATTGATGCCTTCCCTAATATGCTGGAATGACTCTGCTTTTCTCTCAAGGCTTTGAAGGGCAGCCAAGGCATGCTGTTATTATAACATACTAACTGCTCTGTCATCCTTTTGTGGCTACATAAATATAGACTATGTGCTCACTTCTCTGGGAGTAAAAAGGTAGGAATGCCTTGTCACTTCAGTTAGATAGCCCTGCCACTTAACATGCTGGGATTACTCAAGCCATTATCCCATTGCTTCTCACAATAATTGGCAAGACAAATAGAGTTACAACTCTCTACCACTGAGACAGACAGACTAGTGTGGCACATTTTCTCTCTATGATCCAGTATGTAAGTGATAGGATGGTGTTTTAGGACCTTGCTTTTGCTCTCACTGTTGGTACTGATAAAATGGTGTACAATGCTCCTTCTCAAACTGCACTTTTTTTTTTTCCAAAGTCTGTATTTTTTTTTTTTAAGCAGTTGCTTTCTCTCAGCTTCTCAAAGGACTACTGAAAGCAGCAAAAGTTAGTTGACACCTCTTTCTGTAAACATGAGGTTCAGCAAACAATTGTTGATAATACATTGTCCTTCAGACGACTTATTCTTTGAGATGACTTTATTCATTCTGTTTCTTCTTATGACCTGGGTGAAGCTTATATGAGCAGTAGTATTGATTTCAACTTTGCTTCTTCTTAGGTACATGCTTATATCATCAGCTACCTGAAAAAAGAAATGCCCTCTGTTTTTGGAAAAGAGAACAAGAAGAAAGAACTGATCAGCAGGTTACCTGAGATCTATGGCCAGCTACAAAGAGAATATCATATCTCAGCAGGAGACTTCCCTGAAGTCAAAAAAATGCAGGTAAAACAATAGATTATATTTCCACTGAAATAATAATGTTCTGACACGATTGACAAATTAGAAAAGATAGAACAGAGCGTGTCAGCATTATAGTTTGGAGATTTCAGGCAAATGGCAAAAGAGCAGAAGTGACAGGCACTGGTGTTAGCATGACTTGGAGGCAGTGAAGATGGCTGATAATTTCCTTAGTGTGTGTGCATCCCCAGATACAAGACTGTAGAAATTGCCATAAGGAATCAAACCTTCTGTCCTTTTAGTCAATATTTGTTTCCTATTGGCAGATAGTACTAAATGTTTTAGAAGATGGTACAAATAAAATGTGAGAGAACTCTTATAGGCTAAGCTGTTTCTTGATCTGTGTCCTAAATGTGGGTGTTTATATCACTTCTGTAATTCTGTCAGGTATTTGGATAGGTGAAAATGCCCAGAGTCACACATCATTCATATTTACCCTTCTCTGTTCTTGCTCTTACTGATGCTGTTTGCCATTAAGTAACAAAGGCAATAGGTTACCTGAAAAGTCCAGCTTTAAAGCTTCCACTTCTGAAAACCGTGATTTTCATTTTTCCCTGTCCTTTTGAGCTGTATTCTGTGAAGAAAAAGTAGTTCTCAATTTATACTTTTATTGTTAATTTTTTAATATCTTTTACCTCTTGTTTCTTTTTTGAACTCTGTGCAAATCTTACTACCCACTTTTTTCGTTAGGGAACGACAGCTATGCTGTGTTAGCCATGCTTTTCAATTTACTCCTCAAGCCTCATTTTGCAATCTTTTGATCTCAGATCATAGGCTTCTTGAATGATCTTTGAATTAGAAGATATCTGCGTCCCCAAGTTGATGTACTTGAGATTAGGAACATGCAGTTTGGGCTGACCTTGGCTAGTCAAGCACGTGATGGAGAATGTTTTTCAGATTAATATTTGCACATTATTCTGACTATTTATGTGATATATCTACACTGTTAATCATAAAGAGTGATGACTAGCTGTTTTCATTAACCTAACCTATCTATAGGGATGCAAAAGTTTATTTTACAGTTTAAAATATTTAACTTAGGGATCAATTGTTTGCATGAGACAGTAATTTGTAGATTTAGTACAAGATCTATTACATCTAGATTTTCACAGGCAGAATTGTTGAGGAAGGATTTCATGAAGTTAGGTTTTAGAAAGGAATTCACGTGGAAAAATTGCATTTTTTTTTTCTTTGTGATAAGAAAAGAGAGAATAAGTGACTTGTCAGTTTGGATATTGAAACAAAATTTGCACAGAACTTTATCAAACTAATAATGTATATCACTAAGCCTCAGCAGCAGATGGCAGCAAATATATACATGAGAGATCATTGACTTCTGTACTGAGGAAAAAACTGAGAAAACAGATAGCAAACTTGACCTTTACTTTCTAAGTTACTGTATATCATAAATTTATGCTGATCAGTTGCCGTAAATCAGGTGATTATGCATAAACTTCACCTGAATGGAGTGATTGTTTTTCGTTGGCAGTATTTCCTTTAAGAAATGCAAACTTCTTTGTGTATGGGTGAAGCAATTTGTCTGTACTTCAAGTTTCTTGGTTTGTATTGTTACAGTTTTGTTATGCAGGGGAGCAGCTCCCTGAGATAGATGGGATTTGTCAAAGCAGTTTAACACGTCTTCTTTTTGTTTTCAGTTTGTCTGTTTCCACTGTAACTCCTCTTTCCTGGTTAGCCTCTTGCATGTAGAAATCAATAAGTAACTGCCTAAACAAAATTTAATTTTTAAATTTTCTGATGTAAAACATGCTTGGGCCTGTGTTGAAATAGCACATATCACCTAGTTAAAAATCTCACTGAGGTTGGTAGGAATTTATACACAAGATGATAACTCTATAAATGACTTGATGACTTCTGGCAGCACTGCTATAAAAATGTTTCTGCTGTTACCCCAGCTCAGTGTTTTTTTTTATTATTATTGGTAAAGGACATTGCTTCATAACCTACTAAAAAACAAAAAGTTTAATCTGTAAAATGAGATGAGACCTGCAAACTCTTGAATGTATTTGCTAACTTTAAACACTTGCAGAAGGGCAAGCAAGACTAAGGCCCTACTTGCATACTTTCTTTGATGTTTGGAAGAAAATCATCAAATGGAAAGTTGTTAGGTAACATCAACTGCCATGTTCTTACGCACAGCCATTTTGAAAACTGTTGTAAATGCAATTGAATTGAGGAACACTGTTGCAAAAATGTCTCAATACATTTGATCAATGTATTAGGTGTGATATGTATGTGTCCACCTTGCTTATCCTTCAAGAGAAATTTGAGTTTCAATTGTGGGGTCTATTTCAAAAGATTATTTTCATTTGAAGCCTGTTTCTTAACCAATGTAATACCAGACTGACCTAGTGGTAGGTTTCCCTGACCATTGCAGGGGAGTTGAAATTAAATGATCTTTAATGACCCTTCCAACCCAAACCATTCTGTGACTCTAAGCTTTTCAGTGTATAGTAAGTTTTTCTAACTGCTGTCACTGAAATATTTATGTCTTTGACAGGAGCAGTTGGAGACTTGTGACTTCACTAAATTTCACTCTTTGAAACCAAAGCTTATTGAAGCTGTGGATAATATGTTGGCCAACAAGATTGCCTCCCTGATGAGCCTGATCAGCCAAGAAGAAAGCAATATGCCCACAGAGTTGGTTCACGGTGGGGCATTTGATGGCACCATGGCAGGACCTTTTGGCCAGGGATATGGAGAAGGTGCAAAGGAAGGAGCTGATGAAGAAGAATGGGTTGTTGCCAAAGATAAACCTGCTTATGATGAGATTTTCTACACTTTATCACCAATCAATGGCAAAATATCCGGGATCAATGCAAAGAAAGAGATGGTGACTTCCAAACTACCCAACAGTGTCTTGGGGAAGATCTGGAAACTCGCAGATTGTGATGGTGATGGGATGTTGGATGAAGAGGAATTTGCATTAGCAAAACATCTCATCAAGATTAAACTGGATGGATATGAACTGCCTGGCACACTGCCTTCCCACCTGGTGCCACCATCTCACAGGAAACCTTTGCAGACAGCAGAGTGAAAAACATTAGGAGAAGAATGAGGATTTTGGATGTCTTTCAATGAATGCGTTGAAACTACCAAAATTTGAATTTAGGCTTAAATCTTTTAACCTCACAGCCCATTTCACGCAAGTTACTGAAATTAGAAGCATAGTAGCAGGGAAACATTTGTGTAGTAGTCCCTGCTGACCTTCACTGAGACATGCTTATCACAAGTGCCTTGTATAGATCTAGCGTAATGCGTGGATGGTAAGGTGAAAATGTTTCTATAGTGTTGTTTCCATATCTTGCTGCCTCTACAGCCATAAAGCAGAAAAAAATGTATAAAATCACTGATCTTCACCAAACCTAAGCACTTAGCAACCACGTGTTACTCCAAACTATTTATTTTAGTTAGTGCAAGGAAGCTCTAAATGTTATATTCACCTGCATATGAGAGGAACATTTTCTACACAGAAAGCATACTTGAGGTGTCAAGGGAATGTCAATATTTCTATAGGTTAAGAAAAAGCAGATATAAAAAAAAATATTTTTTTCTATTTTTTTGTTGTTGTTCTTATTTAATTTGGGAGTAGAGAAAGAGTAAAGTTGTGGCAAGAATCGTAAGTGCTCAGAATACGAGCAGACTTGTTTATGAGCAGACTTATTTTAAAACTCTGGTGCTTATAGCTAAAAAGTACAAAATATTAAAACGATTCTTTCAGTCTGTCATCACTGTGTCTTATCCGAAGAGCTGCGGCCTCAGTTTTGTACAGCACTATATACTCAGTATTATCTTTAAAAGAACTGAATCTCCTTTGTTCTTTGGATTTGGTGTTTGAGGTTTCAGTTTAGCTGCACTGCAAATTCCTGATTTTTTTTCAAAGTCAGAACAGAATGTTTTCATAAGCTTAAGGAAAAAAAGTTTCAATTGCAATAAAGCCTCATACAATGTTCAGAAAAGGTGCATTGTTCAAAGTCAGCATCTTCAAAGCACATTGAATTGTCTTGAGAAATTTTCATGGGTATTTAATTTTTATTTACAGTTAATTATACAGGTATCTATATTATCTTATAATTCTTTTTAAAAAAAAGGTTTTTTAGCTCTTTCTTTTGCCAACAGGTAGCTGACAACCATTGAAGAGAGATTTGATTGACAGGGCAGCAGATCTGAAAGTTGGGGTCACTAACAGAAACCTTTACATTGAATGAAATAAGTCATAGACTGGTCCCTTCAAATATTCTTTTATTAAAACTAAAAGAATGGATTATTAATGGTCATTTTTCTAATAACACAATCAAATGTTGAACCTATTGGCTTCCAACTGATTTTACCAGTACCTTAAAAGAAGGTAATTTTACCTTAAAAGAAGGTATATTTTTGGTCCTGTGAACCTGTCTTTTGGGGAGGGCCACTTCTTTTCTGAAATCAAACTTGGCAGTCAGTGTAGGTCTCTATTTATGTGAGCAAGAATTGACTTGTACTCCATTTATTGTATGAAATGCCCTACATATCAAAGGTACTGTAACTTCAGGCACTTTTTCTTTGAGTCTCAATAAGTGTTAGCAGTAGTGCCTTCTGAGATAGAGCAAGCCAAAAAGTGTTTTAGCATCTTTGCAGTGGGGGTGGGAAGGGAAGTAGTTTGAGTGTTGTCTCTGAGTTAAGTCACATTTAAATGTTCAGATTTGTAGGTGATCTAAGAAGAGCCTCAGCTTTTTCTTCAAACTGTATGTTTGTAGGTTGTCAGTTGGTTTTCATACTTCAAATCTTTCTGGACCTCTTATCTTTCTGCATCTTTTTTATTCTGATATGAAATTACCATGAACTTTGCTAGGTCTCTTCCATGTGAAAACAACAAAGCTATTTTAAGTAGTGACAGAAGAACACCTTCACCTTGCCAGGCTTCCGGGCCTGTGTCAAGGATATCCTAGCATAGTTAATCATTCTTGAGGACTTGCTTGCTTTGTCTTATTCTTAGTTTTTTTCTCTTATATTTCAAGTATACCAACTTTATTTCTGTTAGACCTATGGTAGGAGCCAAATTAGCCGTAGTGCATCTCTGTGCACTTCTGTAGAGCTGTGAAACTTGACCAGGAATCTACCTGTGACACCACGTGTCTGCAGAGTAACTGATTCTCTATGTAATTTATTTTTAGTTGAACAAAAAGTATTATATTGACTTTGCAAGGGATGTTAAAAATCAGGCTGTTTGCGGGTAGTTTCTGTAGTCAGTGACAAGTTTGTACACTAATGACCAACCAGAATAGCTTTGCAAGGAAAGCCACCAGAAGAAAAAACTTGTGTGTTGTGCCTAATGTAGAGTGGGCAAAGCTGAGAGGATTTTGGAAGCTGCTGATCTTCCAGCTATGTTGTACTTACCTTGCTCTTCTCCTGCACAGGGTTCCAGGGTGGGGTTGTGTTTGAATTCCCGCCATGTGTAGCTTCCAGGATTGATGCTCCAAATGTTCTGGAGCCATGTGATCCCGTGCCAGTAGAAATATTCTCCTGTAGCAAAGGGAGAGGAGCAGGATAGTTTCTCAGTGATTTATTTTTTTCTAGTTTTAGCAGTAGTAAAATGGAGAATACAGCCTTTTTTTTTTTTTTTTTTTTTTTTTTTCAAACTCCGTGAGAATGTGCTAACTTGGACTTAGAGGGGACAAATTGAAATACATTATTGTGATAAGTTAAATATTTTCTTTAGATATAGTTGAAATGTTTTGTTCTTTCCCTGCAAGATTTGAAGGGGAAAGGGAATGCACAAAGCAGAGTAGAGGTGGATTCACTGTTGATGTGGAGGAGTAGAAGCATTTGAGGACCAGCATGCAATGAATGCATATCTAGATAAGCGGTGCAGTGCACTGGCATGTTAACAGAGGTCATAATTAGTTGATAGGAATTCAAGTACATTTCATGTGGACTTTAAACTGCAGTTTCATGTGCAGCTAAACTAATCTAGTAGAGTGCTATTGCTCAGGGGAAGCAATCTGGACAGTGCTCTGCTGAGTTAGTGAGACAATATATAAGGAGCATGAGGAGGAGAGAAGGGAGCAGGATTACCTTCTCATGAAATTGTGCTGTGGGTAGTTACTGGGAACAGCAGTATGAAGTAATTTCTGTTGTTCATTTGACGTTGTTGTTAATCTCTGCTCAACAAAGAACAAGGTCTTGGATTGGTTGGCCATTTTATGACAAGGATTTTGATTACATTTGCTGAAGGATCATTCAAAACTGTCAATAATTCATTCTGTGAAATTAGTGCTCATTGGTGTAGTCTGCTGCTGTAAACCAAAGTAGACACTGCTGGTTTTACCTCTTCTCTAGCTGTTCTGCAACAGTTTTAATTCCCAAGTGAAATTTTGTTCCCACAGAAATCAATTAGATTTTTGTTTCGAAGAAAAAATGTGAGACAGCTGTTGAAAACCACACTCTACAGCACAGCAAGACCCTTTCAAAACTGTGACAGGTTGAAAATGGAGAGTTTACAAAGGTCTTCAGGTCAGGATGAGGTCCTGCTTCTTAGTTAAGGATAGTGTAAACTTTCATGGAATATGGTATCAAAGCAGTGGTATCCAGTCCCTGATTTTTCAACATAATTTATCTCCAGTACTTGAAGGGCACACTATTTTTCTTCTCACTTTGTTCCCTTCAACATGTGCACTCAGTTTGGCTCTTTGTATTGTTGGAATTCAAGCAGAGAATTTGAAGTGTATGTTTTCTTGGGTATGTGTAACTTAGCATGGAGAGAATGAACATGAATTTTTTGTACTTCACATGCTCACCTTTTCTAATACTTTTGTTGAATACTGTGTTTTCCCTTTTAAAGGCACTCAATTTATCTTTGAGGGAGTTTGATCTGTGCAGAGCGCTTCACTTTGTCCAGTTAGGCAAACAAAGCTGTAAGTTCATTATTGTTGCACTTTTTATTACACAATAAATTCCTTGCAGATACTGTAATATATTTTAATATGCTTTGTAATCATTTTTAGAAAGTGGTGATAAAAACTGCTGATTTAATAAACTAATATTGAACTACCTGACACTTCTGTTTGTAAATTTCTTTCTGAAAGGTAACCTTTCAGTGACGAGATTTTTTTTTTTTCAATTCTTCTACTTAAGACTCATAAGCATAGTAGCTATTTGGGAAGTTGTTTATTTTCTCACCTCAGTTTATGCATCCACAATAGATTATGGCTATTCCCCTTCTGTGTCCTTGAACTTGTTGCTGAAAATACTGCCAGCGCCAAGGCTTGATTCCAGAATCTAAATTTGTATTTTAAAAGGAAAAATATAAATAAAGAAATAACTCCAGCACTTTTCTGTATAAGCTTTTTATAGCAGAGTGCAATTTTAAAGTTTCTCAGTGTCTAAGCATGGAATTTTCTTAAAGCCCAAGTATGGAAGGTAAATCAACATGGGGTAATTTCCTGTGCGGATTCAAAGTTTTAAACTTGAGATGTGAGAGGCCTTTCTTTTAAATTAAAGGGGGGCGCTCACCTGGAAAAATAACAATAGATTGAAAAGTCTAGCTAAAATACTTTGCCATATGCTTTTCCAAAAAAAAAAAAAAATCAATGACATCTTTTCATGCTGTGCTACCCACTGCTTATAAATGACTAATGATATCAGCAGAATATTCACTTTAATATTGTGCTTAAATTTATTCCACTTACATCTCTCCTTCCCCTGTATACAAATTATTGATTTGAAGCATCTCCAGAGATGCATCTGTGTCACCAGGATGCTACAGTCCAGCTACTACTCCTAAGTTTCTGCAAAGTTAAAGGGTTTTGTGGGTTGCAGTGTTAGCAAGCTATGCTATTATGCTTGTGGTGGGCATGCCATATGTCACGTGAAGGAATGTTTCATGTGCAAACAATATGTTGTGTGTTCCTTGAGGCTACACTGCTGTTGAATTGCAGTGGTTCACTTCAACTGTTCCTTTTGAAAGTCAGAAACAGTTTGGAGAAGATGATATTTAATGGAGTTTGGAGGTAGGGGTTTTTTTGTTGTTTGTTTTGTGGGTTCTTTTTTTTGGGGGGGGAGGGGGGGGAGGGAGGCAGACAGTAGTATGGTATATTTCACACTCAATATCCAAGATATTTTAAACTTTGAAAAGAATACTGCACACTTCATAGTTGGATGTTCTCCTCTAATCCTCAGTTTATATGTGGACAAGAAAAGTGGGTGGATGCCTGTCATTTTGATGGTGAAATTTGCAGTTGTTACTTATAATATTTGGCACCCTTTATGTGAAATATTTCTATTTCTGCTTACTGTATCATTTAATTTCTCCAACCCTTATTTTTAGCTCCTACGTTTGGTGTATTTATAAGTGCTTTGGAGTAGAGACTACTTTATTCCGTGTTTCTCTCATCCAAGGCTATATTATGCTTCAAGTAATAACTGTGAGCAAAGAAGATCTTTAGAAACCTTGGCCTGTGGGCTAGGCTGCTTGATTTATGTAGTGAATCCTAGGAAAAAAGAGTTGGCTGCCTTGCTCTGCTTAGATGGACAAACATACCTGTTCTGGAGAAAGGTGCTTCCCTTTTCTCCGTATTCATGGTAATGAGTGTCTGGAAATAAATGCCCAAATCCAGCAAACACCTGTAATTGAACAAAACACAGCTGGGAGGAGGTGCGTGTGTTTTTTGCAATTATATTGAGCTTCTTTTGATCTCTGAAGGAAAAATACCTTCTCCCATGGAAAGTGTATTTTGAGATGGGTTCATCTCCCTTTCCCTACAAGACTACATGCCAGCACAGATTTGTACCTGGTGATAGACTGGACTCACAGGTACTTTTTGTCTGGTCCCATGAACACTGGAAACTCCTTAACACTAGGTCTGACTTGTTATCCTGTCTATTCTGTTTTCCATGATAGAGCTTGTTCATGTTCTTTCCAAGGGGTTGCTAGCTCAGCATCTCATATTCCACTTCAGCCTGGAGCTCTGGAGATTTCTAGCTCATTCTGCAGTCCTAGAATTAAAAGAATTAGCTACACCTATTGCTATTGTACAGAGGCATTGGATATTACCTATCTATCATCTATCTATCAGATAATGCATTTCAGATGCACTGTGAGATCGTCTGATCATCATTCCTTTTAAACATTTTAACCAAGGAACTGTTGAAAGATATTCCTGATGCTTACTGATTTCCAAGTTCTGATCACTCTGTATTTTGAAAATGCATACATTTTTTGTCTAGTCTGGAGGGGGAGGGGGGAAATAACCAGCAGTAACTATAACCATTAAGTTCTAGACTTGGCAATTTTGACCTGTAATGGACAATAATTGCATTTTTTCTTCATTTTGCGCTACCCTGTCTTACCTCCTATCTGGTAAAATGTTCACTCTTAAAAATTTTAACTGTTTATGTAATTCTACATTTTTGCCAGCTATGTTCAGTTATTCAATGTGACTTGGTGGCCTTCACAATGAAACTGGGACACGTGGGCTGGGAGGGAGCTGTGATTGTAATCAGCTGCTTAGGGTGATGGGAGGGCAAAACCTGAGAGCACACCATGACATAATCCATTCCTGGGGGTAGGACGCAGTACTCTGGCACTAACGTTGGTAAGCACCAATCTGCACATACATCTCACAATTTTGTTTCATTGCTAAATAGGGCTAAATGCTTTACCACTCCAATGTATAATTAGGCCCCTAAAATAGAGCTGTAAAGGGGAAGAATTTTTGCTGTTCTTCCTGCAGTGGTCTTCCATAGTAGCAATGAGTAACAATGGAAAAATCTAAACCACAAGGATAAAAATGTACTGCTCAGATTTGAGATTACCAACACGGAGATTTCTAAGATCATTTTCAGTATGTTCAAAAAGTTAGTTATTCTGTCACTTGAAACCCTTTATCTATGTTTGTGTGAAATGGAAAGAGAATTAAAGTCTGTCCCATGTGCACATCCCACAAAGCCTTTGAAGCTCTTATGTTAACTGTTTGAGGTTCAGAAACAGAAGGAAAATTTCAAGATAATATAAACAGCTCCAAGGAGAAAAGGCCTTTAATTCATGACTAAACAAGCAAATGTATATTTTCTGTCTTTCAAAAAGATGACTGAATTTCTTCATGCCAGGAAAAATAAATCCATCTGATTTTGCTTTAAGCTGTCTTCTTTTTCAAATGCAGCAAGGGGCTCCAGTTCATACGGATGATGTAATTCGACTGTTCTGCTTGAGTTCTGCTCCCTGTTGATGTCATGTAGCCTCTAGCCAACTATTCAAAAAAGAAAAGCCACTTCTAGTTTAGACTAGAGCATGGGGAGGCTGAGGCTTATAATAAGCCTGCATCCCGGGATGTTGGTTTAGATCCTTGCAGGCGGAGTTCAGCTTTCGGAGAAGCTGGGGCTCCATCCACGGGGGCCCTGCCTGCAGGTGGGTGGCACACGGGGCGGCCGGTGGCAGCAACACAGGAAGGCAGGTAGGTGGGAATGGCAGGGGGGTACTCCAGGGACCGGTGAGCTGGTGCCCCGTGGAGAGAGGAGCTGGGAAAAATATTTGGATATTTAGGTTCAGCCGAGAGGCCTGTAAGTTCAGCTGAGAGGCCTGTAAAAACAGAGAAGTTGTATGGACTCACGCCTCTCCTATGCTGCTTTTGACTAACTCTATATCTTTTCCTCAGCCTTGATATCCCAAATGAGTGAGCAGCAGCTTCTTGCAATAATTGCTTCCTCTAGTGTTCTTGGTGTCCAAAAAGTAGCTCTTTGTGGTAATTCAAGACGTAGTCAGGAAGTACTCTGTGTTCACAGTGCATACCACTAGTGTCTACACTGCCTTGACATAGCTGAATTTCAGCTGCGGGTTGGAGCATTGCTGGGCCATCTCCAAGCCTCTTGGGTGGCCGTGTGTTAGTCATGCCAGGCAGCAGGCGAGGCTCTCGTGGTAGACATTAGGAGGGTGGGGACTGTGCTTCTGTTTCCACCTATGCTGCAAATACATGCTCCTGATGGTTCTTCAGAAAGAGATGGAATATATGAAAACAGCGTATTGTGTATTTGTCTTTAGAAGAGACAACGCAACTGTGTGGGGGCAGTGGTAAGAAACCATCCCTGTTTCCACATGTGCCTTGGCGAGAGGAGGGCTGCCTGGGAGCAGCAGGCTGCTGGCTCCTGCTTGCGCTTAACTTACCACACTGTGGTTTGCTAGGCTGGCCTGAGGGCTCCCTTCCTGCTTCACAGTCAAGGCCCAGATGTTTGTTGCGTGGAGATTTTTACATGTGGAAGCAATATTGCTTGGGACGCTGTGGGGGGTAGAGGGCCAAGCTGTCATGGTCCTCCACTTGTGTTTGTACTTACTTTCTTTGAGATCTGGGGAACCTTCTCAGTGGATCTCAAATGGGATTTTTCACATATCCTCAGGGACATGTGTATTCAAAGCATACCTGGTGGAGGGTGACAGGCTGAGCCATACCTTTCATCTCAGCCAAGTGAACAAGCTCAAGTCCTCCATGGCACAAGTATGGCCATATGGCTTTTAAATCCGAAGTGGCTTTGCCCAGTGGCAGCTCAGAGCCTGGTACACTGGCAGGCTTGTTTGGTCACAGGACTCAGCTGTGAATGACCTTATGTAGGGACACATCAGCGCACACAAAGTCACCTGCACTCACCTATGCCAATGTATTTCCCTCCAGCCCAGACCCCAGCAGAATCCTTCATCCCAGTGGACAAGGACAACGCTGCTAGGAAACCAAAGCTGCCACCTGGGAAACAGCTCAGGAGGCATCTGCAGGCTTGGGGCTCTGCTGTCCATATGTCTGTCCTCATGGCAAACAGCCCTGGGGCTGTGAACTCCATGTCTGCAATGCTGTGACAATCACTTTTGCAATGGGGTTTAAACATTTGTCCCTGTCTTGGAGAGGGACTGAGAACTGACAGATGGCTTGTGAGGCATATTTCAAAAAGTAAATGAACTTTCAGTCAGGTCAAAAGGAAGTTTCTCATCCCTCTGTGTTTTAGACAGTGGTGCCAGAAGTGGGAGAGCAGTGGGGTAGGGCTGGGGACTGAGGAGCCTTGGGGCTGCAAGCTATGCTGCTTCGGTGTGAGGTCTGTTTGATCTTCAAGGTCTCCTCTTCTGTCTTAAGCAGAACAAGATCACGGGCAGATAACAAAGGGTGCTGAAAAAAACTAACATGTCTTATGTGGCTGCTGCTTTCCAGAAGGGAATCCCACATCAGGGCCCTTCCTTTTAAGAAACAAGGAAATGCTTCTGCCAACATGGAAAACAGATTCAAAGTAGGGCAAGACAGAGGATGCTCTTTGGGTCCTTGTCCTTCTTCCTGAGTTCAGTAGCAAGGCTCTGCTCCACTGCAAAGGTAGCAAGAGAGGCTCATAATTAGTCTGAAGGGGTGGTTTTTTGTTTGTTTCTTTTTAGGAATGAACCCATCTGAGTAGTGAAGAAAATGCCACATATTCCAACAGTGAGTGCTCCCACACCACCACCTCAAACATGGCCTGCACTGAGCTGCCCTTGGCCTGTCCCTCCAGGAACTGCACACAAATATCTTCGTATCCTTTCTCTTACCTTGTTAGGATATAAATAACTGAGGAAAAGGCTTTATTGTATAAATGTCCACCATTTTAACTCTAAACTGCGTGTGGAGAAAGAGAGAGAGAGAGAGAGAGAGAGAGAGGAAGAATGGAGATAGTCTGGAGTTAGTGAAATTTTATAACAAATCTTTGATTGTCTTGCCTTGTCATAAAAAGCAAAGCCAGTGTTTCACACGTTTAATCATTAGATAATAATTAACTTGCAATGGGGAGAAATGTCTGATCCAAACATTCACCTATGGGTTCTCTGCCTTCTATTTGACAAGAGCAAGGACCAGACATTTTTTCAACACAGAAAACCTGGCCAACCTCTACCAGGCTTAAGCTAGTAGCCTAACCTTTACAAGAACATAGGTGTAACTAAAAGCAAGACAGAAAAGAGAAAAGCAAAATTATAACCAGGCAATGAGCTTACAGAAGAGATGGAAACAGCTGTTAAATTTATATCCTCTTTCTCCTGTTATCCTATTCCCATTTAATGGTTAATAAGAATGACATTGTATTAACTGGCTAGTAAAGAAAAGTCCAGAAATGTGTAAGAAATATTTTGAATAATACCTATAATATATGCATTCCATTTTTATTTTTAGCTGATTTAAGTGACAGTGTACACCATTTCTCTAGACTATGTATAAAGATACAGCTTTTGTTGATCAGGTTTTATCTGTACTGACTTTTGGGGGGCTTGTTCATTAATTCTTATGTGTTTTCCGCCCTTGCTTTGGATGCTAACAAAATTACTCTTGCCAGAAGGGAAAAGGCTGATATTTCTGTACCTCATCTTAGCTGAACATCTTCACTTACAACTTCTGATTTCAGATGCCTGCCCATTTTCTAGCTGTGATCCCCAACAGCAACCCTCCAGTTCCCAGCAATAATGTCAGGTTAATGTGTCCCATGCTTGTGCAACCTTGTCAGTGACAGCAAGGACTCATTTACTGGAATCATTTTCCCTGTTGTTACTTGTGGTAAAGTCCATCAGTAGGAAAGTTTACAAGCATGCCTTTGTGCAGCTAGCTTGCTCCCAGTTTGCCCTGCCAGCAACAGGTAACTGTGCATATGAACTTCCTCAAAGGGGTGACTGGCAAATTCATAACTCTTCACAATTTCACCTTCTTGTTTGCTTTAGCCCAAATAAACCACTTGGGAATTGCTCTGTTCTTTGTACCTTCTTCTGTGCTTTCATTTTCAGACTCTGTTGTCAGGTTCAATTTCCCAGGAATTCATTTAGAAAAGCAGCTTGTGATCAGAGCTTTCATTGAAACGGTGAAAGACTGGATGATCAGTACCAAAGCATCAGCATGGTGGATGACTATTTTCACTGTGTTATAGCAATTTCGGTTCTGTTCATATCTGACTCTTGTGCTCAAAAAATATTTAAAGCCTTTGACAAGCTTTACTCATTGGGTTCTAACAGGTAATTTCTTTCAGATCAGGTGAAAGGTTCGTAAGGAGATCATAAATACTTGGTCTCCGTTCCTGAATGCAAAGGTCACTTTGCATGACAACACTGAGCTGAATGTAAGAGTACAAGTGGATCTAGAACTGAAAGTCATTCTCCAGAATGACCAACCGTTGAATGTGAGAAAGGAGTTCCTCCAAACCTCAGTAAGTCCAGATTTTTTGTACGATCTTTGATCTTTTGTTCTTATAATGTATCATTACAGTTAGATTTATTTTTTAGCACTGCCTTTATATCTGGCAAATACAGATATTCTGTTATAGATCTGTCTTCATGTAAACATTTACCAATGTTGGGAGCATTTGTAACAGAATTTAATAAAACAGGTCAACTGTCTTGTAGGTCAGTAGCTCAACAAGTAAGTTTCCTTTCCACCTAAATGAAATCTGTTCAGTCATTGTCCAGGGTAACTGCAAAGCCTTTTTTTTTTTTTAAAAAAAAAAAAAGGGAGCTCACAAAGATTTTGAGAACCATTTGGGAAATTCAGAAATGGCATTATTATGTAGGTTTATTATGTGGGGGTGGGTTAATATCACCCCATAGACAGGGAAAGGCAATTCTTTGCATAACTGCTCTCCCATTGGAGAAGGTGAGCTGTGCAGAACTAGCCCAAAGGATCAGAAAGTATTGTGAGGATCTTCTTTGTAGTTCCATTTCAAACATTGCAAAGTTCTTCCTTTCATAAGGCTTTCCTCTATGGTCATATGGTGTTGCTGCTGAACTGTCAGGCTTCAATGCAGTCCCTGTTCTGAGAAGTCAAGCAGCGGGGGTTAAGAGAGGAGAGGAGAGAGAAAAGCTCAGAACTGGGCCTCTGCAAAGCATATACAGAAAATCTGGGAAGCAGGTCACTCTCCATAGTTTGTCACAGGTTTTAATTTTTCATTCCCTTCTCTCTTTGCAGTGGGGTGACAGCAGCAGACACCTCTGTCCTCTTCCACCATTACAGTGGGTTTCTTGGTTTTGCAGCTAGATTGATATCCAGGTAATATTATAATTATGCCATTAGTCCAAGGAGATTAGTGACATTTCTCACTAAAGATGTCTGTAGCTATGGGCCTTGGACTGTTGACACTTTTTTTTTTTCAATGATTCTCTTGCCTTCATAATAGGAAGGTCACCACTGTTACAGATTCACCCCATAAATAAAACAACTTTACAGACTCTAAAGGGGAAAACTCCTCCACTTTCTAATCTTCCTGAATATTCAGCTTGAGTGCTGTGGTGAATAATAAGCCTGATCTTTTCAGTGATATGGATGTGGCAGACAAGTCTGTGACAGCCTGGGAAAGAGCAATAACAATCCCTGACTCCTGACCCAGGGCCTTGCCAGCGTGATTACAGACCTGTGTAACCATCCTTTCAGTGAAAGATATGCAAAAATTGAACTTGTAAGAGGGAAAAAACAAGTTGGTTCTACTTCCTTTCTGAACAACTACTTGATTCTTCTATAATACTGTGATCTGAAAGCCAACAGCATGCCAACCAGTCCTCTGAGAGCATAACATACTTTCAAGCAGTGCTTTAGGAGATTTTCATCCATAAAGTAGAGATGCATTCTAAAAGGGAGAACTCTAGTAAGTAAAAATAAAGTTGAGTGAAAATAAAGTGCAAAGTACAAGCAAGAGGAAATTAAGGTATTATACAGGGTGTGGTATTGAATCTTGTACCTGTCAGGGCTGGGTTACCTATAGATGTATTGGGCATATTATTGTTGTTTGTAGCTTGCCAGGCAGATCTCTTCAGTACTGACCACCTCACTGGAGTTTCTGACTTCCTAGGCCACCATGGATAGTGAATATGAAAAGGATCACATCAAGAAGCTGCAGGAGCAGCGTATGTTCATGCAAAAGAAAACCTTCACCAACTGGATGAACAATGTCTTCTTCAGGAATAATGTAAGTAGCTACTATGCTTCTGTTCTTTTTTCCTGTTTGTGTGTGTTTGCTTGTTTGTTTTTAATTATTTCACCCACTGTAGTTTTATGTTATTTTTGCATACCCTTCCTAAGTGTCACCATTACACATGTATGCAAGCAAGAAAGGCTTTGACTAACCAGAGTGCTTCAGCCTGTATCTTCTACCTCACATATATCTCAATTGTCCACACTACCCGTCTTCCTTGAAATTCAAGTGTACTTTTGTAGACTGTATACCTATAACCCTATAATGACCTATTAACACCCATAATGGTCTTAAACTAAAAGAGGATAGATTTAGATTAGTCATTAGGAAGAAATTCTTTACTGTAAGGGTAGTGAGGCACTGGAACATGTTGGCAAGAGAAGCTGTGAATGCCCCATTCCTGGAGGTTTTCAAGACCGGGTTGGATGGAGCCTTGGCTAACCTGATCTAGTGGGTAGCATCCCTGCCTATTGCAGGGGGTGGGTTGTAACTAGATGATCTTTAAGGTCCCTTCCAACCCGAGCCATTCTATGATTCTATGAATCCTGTCGCTTTTCTGACACCCAGTTTATCTGGCTGATCTTCCAGAGGAATATCTTTATTTGTTCTTGTTCTTCTGAAAAGTTAAGGATCTACAAATGTTTGGATTTCCCTAAACAATACCCCATTTTTAATTGACTGAGCAACATTCTTCTGCTCTGCCTGAGACTTCTGGATAGAGGTCAGTCCAGCCTGAGATGCTGCTCATTTCTGAAAAGGTTGCCTTAGGTCTAGCAGCTTCAGAAACAGGACTGTGCAATTACAGATCAGTGTGCTTTCAGTAAGTCACAGACTTCCAGAAAGTATCAGAGGTAGCATATAGTTGACTTGTGCGTGTGCAAGATAATCCAATATATTCTAAATGTCACCAGACTTACTGCAGATTAACTAATTTCAGGCACAAGTAACATGGATATGTCACAGTATGGAATCATATAATAAAAGAACAATACATTTTTCTAGAGTCCACCGTTGATATTAATGAAAATTGACATTGGAGACACCAAGCAGGACCAGGCCTCTTTTTGCCATCCTAGCTCATGACTATTGTACAATGTTTCAGTATTATTAGATGCATTTTTTTTTTTTCAGTGTAATGCTTTAACTTGTTGATTTGTGCAAAGGCAGCCTCAGAACACAACAAACTTTTAAATTATTTTTTTCTTACTCTGAGAGAGGAACTGCAAGACACGTTCTTGTATTGCTACCTGCAGAAAATTAAGCTTTTATGATGTAGGAAATTATTTCTATATAACTAAAAATCAATGTGTATACTTTGTCATTTTAAAAACACATTCAAGTTCAAAGATTAAAATGTCAGTCGTAACTTCCTGCACACTACTTGACTGTGTATCATAAAAGCATGCAAAGAAAATCCTGTGAGAGCTTTGCAAACCATATACGGTAAGAAGTGGTGCAGAGACTGAGAGCTTATCAAGGTCTTCTCAGCAATGTAGTAATCTCGTCAACACACACTTCAGCTTCATAGGATCATACTACAGAACACTGCAGTATTCTCAGTCACACTGTTGACTACTTTAAGTCTAGTGTTAAGGATACTACTGGACTGAATTTGTTAAGCAGTCTGTGATTTATGTTTATGTGGAGACATGCAACAAAGCTATTACAACTGTTGCTGAGTGAGGCATAACGCAGATACAGGAAGACAAATAAATTAAAATGGAACTATTCTTCATGAATAGAGGTGCCACAGAATATAACAGCTTTAACTTTCATTATGGTAATATAGTGCAGGCAGAATTTTAAGATTATTTAATATAGAAAAAGAAGTAAAGATGGCAGCTAAACAGGGAGTTCTTTATGGAGATAATCAGAGAAAGTTGACAGTTCTTGTTCCACACAAAGTATAGACTTAGAGTCTCTCTAAGTTGTTTTTACACTTGCAGTGATTTCTGGAAAAAAAAAAAAAAATCTGTTAAACGATTAGTACTTGGTCAGGAGTGATATACATCTCTGTGTTACTCATCTCTTATTTTCCTTACATCTAACTATGCTCTGAATTAAAAAATAGTAATAATAAATAAAAAATAAAAATACTAAACTTCAGAAATATTTTCTCTCTCTCTCTCTCTTTTTGGGGGGAGATGAAAAGATTATTTACCGTGATTTCAGAATCACAGTAAGTTATTGCTGGGTGTGTGGTATGGTTTTAATGTCACTTCTTGATGGGTAGTGGCATGAAGCCAAAAGGAAACACCCAAGGCAAGCTCTTCTAAGATCAGAGTACACGTCATGTCATGTTGTATCACCTAAGCATTGGGTGACCTTACTACTGGCAGCAATGAAATACATTTTTATACAAGTTCTTATTGTTTTGCTTAGTAATTGTGCCAAGTGTGAGACGCTAAATATAGAGACTTGAGGTGGTAGTGCAGATTTAAGCAGGTATTAACAGACTGTTAAGATTAGGGATTATAAAATGAGTCATGGAATGAAGAAAAGTTGTTATATCTTCTTATTTCCTCTATTCAGCTTCACTTAATTTGGGGATTATTAGCTCAAATTTGAAATTAAATGCATTGCTCAGAATAAAAAGCTGAAAGTATTCATTTCAATTGAAACAAAAAATGTCAGCACTTCAGAATGTTTGATTTTGAAAATGATGAACTTTTTTATATTTTTCAAAATCTGTTTTTTTTTTTTTTTTTTTTCTTATTTGCTCAAGTGTGTTTTGGTTTGGTTTGTTGGTTTGGGTTTGTTTGTTTTGTTTTGTTTTTTACTTCAGCCTACTTTCAGCAATAATGTCAGTCCTTCTGCAGATCCATTGGTTTGTGAACTAAGAGTCATCACGTGTCTATCTTTCACATATATGCAGTGACACACAGCAGACTCAGTGAAACATCAAAAACATGTTGTTTGTTTGGTATTTGAAGTTGAGATTCTGTGGGCCAAATGTGCAACCAGAGTTGATATAGCGTGTCTGGTCTTTGCAGGTAAATGTTGAGATAGAAAATATTTACACAGACCTCAAGGATGGCATCTATCTCATGCAACTCCTGGAGCTGCTTTCAGGAGAATCTTTGCCCAGACCAAACCGGGGAAAGATGAGAGTGCATTTTCTAGAGAACAACAGCAAAGCCATTACATTTCTGAAATCTAAGGTAAGTTGATACTGATATTGATATTACAGATGACAAAAGTTTATATATGTTACTAATTAGTCTAATATTCATATTTATTTTCTTCGCTAATACCAAATGTTATTTGAATACAGGCCAGGTTTTATTAAAAGAGAAAAATGTCATCAGCTTTTTAGTTGTATGAGTAACGTGACTTAGAAATATCTAGAGTTCCTCCAAAACAAGTCTCTCCCAAATGGAAATGTATTACATTACATTTTGAAATTCTGATTTTAAACTTCTCATAAGAAAACTGGGAAAAAATGCATACAAATATTCATTTTCACAATAGAAAATATGTATTTTCTCAGACTCACATTTTCTGATGGAAATATTAACCACATGAAAAGAATGTTGACCAGTTTTAATATTGAATAAGCTATAAGAAAAGAAGAAAATGGAATGGCAAATAAGAATATGTGACTGTAAGAGCGAGACCAGGGCTGCTGGGAGAAAAAGTCATGGGAAGCACAAAGCCATTGGGGACAAGGAGAAGTTTACTGTGCCAGTGAAACTATTTGTTTTACTCATATAATTACATCATTCTTCTTCTATTATTATTATTTATTTATTGGAGTTTTAGAAATAGAAGCTGTTTTAATAGAACATTATTTCCCTAGTAGGGGAAGGAGTGTTGTGGGCTGTAAAGAGTGGAACAAGGCAACCTATGAACATTTTTTGTTCCTCTGGCAAAGACGGTGACTGGTCTCATATTTGGGCAGCTTCTCAGAATAGTCCCTGCATGACTGAACTCAGATAAATGTTCTCCGAAGCTTGGGTAATTTTGGTCACCTGTCCACAATTTCTGAATGAATTTAAAATATTTCTCAGCAGCATTTTTCTTCTCAGTAAACTTAAAATATTTCATTATTTACTTTTTAAAGTAAATGTTATGTTTTCCGAGATGCTGGGGCAGAGCAAACATCATTAAACACAATGCTACCTGGTGTAAAAAATGGGAATTCAGAGCTCTGATTTGAACACCTTTAGCAAGTCATTGCAGTGGTTTTACATATTCCAGTTGTTTAGTTCAATGCTGAACAGATACTGGTTTATTACCAGGTACAAGTAAAAGTAATTGGTCCTGAGAATATTGTAGATGGCGACAGAACCTTAATCCTGGGACTCATCTGGATCATTATACTTCGATTTCAGATTTCATCTATCAGACTTGATAAGGTAAAACAAGGTCTTTGTCTTTTTGCCTGGTTAGAGTAATGCAGAAACTTTGTAGAGCTTCAGGCCAGAAAGGACCGTTTTGATGATGTTTCCTGTTCATTTTGATCATGCAGATCTTATAATATTACCCAGTTAATTGCCAGCAATTTGTAAAAAGAATGGAATCTATTTCACAGTTTCTCAAAGAGGCAGAAAGCCCTAACTTGGAGATATATAGGATATTCATGTTCATCACTCACTTCTGAAAACCTTTTAGTGGTTTTGACTCCAGAAAGAATTTATCTTTTGACAGTTACCTCTAGATATGATCTACGGGCTGGTCCTTTTCTCTCAAGAATTATTTATTTATTTTTAAGAAAAAGTAGTTATTTAACATGTACTCTTAAGTACATGAGAGATAAAATCCTATGAAGACATTGTGAAATCAAAGTTAATGATTTCTAATAGATCTGAATACATTATTTTCTTCTGAATTCCAGATCAAAGCTAAGAAAGAAAATAAACTCTGTCTTGTTTTGTATTTGACTTTTACAAACCATACAGAAGAAGAAAAAAATAAGACTTAACGCATTCATTTCACATTATAATTTAGGAGTTCATTCAATTAACTTTTACTGTGACAGAAAACTTCTACTTCCATTTTAAATCATTCTACCCTCATGTCAGTTACAGTCTGGAAGTCATGATTGTTAGAGGGGATTTCCAAGTAGGACAGAAGTAATACGAAGTGACCTTTGTTGGAAGTTTAAGAGTAAAACCACTGATGCCACTTCCATATATTGTTCAAACTGATTTTCTTTTCCCTGTTGTCTTCACAGGAAGAATTTGGAGGCAGAGCTGATCATCTATTTGCCAATGAAGCCTTATTAATCTGGTGTCAGCATAAAACTGCCAGCTATCCCAATGTAAATGTGAAGGACTTCTCTAAAAGCTGGAGCGATGGGTTGGCCTTCAATGCACTCATTCATGCCCACAGGTAAAATCTGAGATCAAGATGATTTGTTATTTGTTGTTTCTTGTTCTTGCACAAGTTGTCTGAAGGGACAACTGTCTGTATTACATGTATTTGTCAAGAAACGGTAAAATTCTCTCCTTGCCCTTACTCAGTGAAAACTATTTTTTTAAACAAATACACTGCCTCTGAGGGAGGAAGGAAGGACCAAAATCTCCTGCTTGGCTGCTTATTTTGGTGGAAGTAAAGTGGAATTTCTAAAGGAATATCACAAATCTGAGCAATGTTGCCCACTGTTTGGTCTAAGCCCTTCAGTCATGTTCCCACTGCTCATTTTCAAAAATTAATATTTTAGGGACTGTTTTTATTGTATAACTTTTGTTAGCATTTATTCTTCTGATTTAATTGTAACAAAGCAAGGCTCTGAGTCTCTTTCTTCGTTCTCTGGTCCTTGTAAAAGGTGTGAAGAAAACAACCCAAGGCAGGAAAGAAAAAACAGCTGGGACAAACTTGAACAGTTCATAGAATCATAGAATAGTCTGGATTGGAAGGGACCATAAAGATGGTCTAATTCCAACCCTGCCATGTGGCAACCACCCTACCCCACCTCCCACTAGACCAGGTTGCCTAAGGCCCCATCCAACCTGGCCTTAAACACTTCCAGGGATGGGGCATCCACAGCTTCTCTGGACAACCTGTTCCCGTGCCTCACCACCCAGTAAAGAATTTATTCCTAATATCTAATCTAAATCTATCTTTTTCTTTTTTTAATTTTAGTTTAAGACCGCTTTTCACTAACAGTTCTGCTCCATCTTCTAACAGAATACCATGTTGTGACCCTGAAACTTACTCAGCTGGGAGTCATATCCCTGTTCAGAATTGCTAGTCTAGTGGGCGTTGTTTTTCACCCATCAGTGAAAATGAGAAATAAGTGAAGGTCAGAGATCTGCTGGGAGTGGTATTTCAGTTTCATAAAGGAGAATCTTCTTCCTGCTGTGTAGATGAGATATGATTCTCCTTAATCAAGCTGAGGGTCAGACAGATTAATTTCAGCATTTCTATCACATTCCTTAGTCTAATAAACAGTTTATGGCTTATTGTCTGAAAGAAGCAAACAAATCTCTCTTCTCTTTTCTCTCTGTTCTTCTCCTTCCCCAGGCCTGATCTTATCCAGTATAGCTCGCTGCGGCAGGACCAACCCATTAAAAACCTGAACAATGCCTTCAATGTTGCTGAGAAAGTGCTAGGGATCAGCAAACTGCTTGATGCTGAGGACGTGGCAGTACCCTATCCAGATGAGAGATCCATCATGACTTATGTGTCACTCTATTACCACTACTTCTCCAGAATGAAACAAGGCCAGACAATCCAAAAGCGACTTGCCAAAGTAAGTGCATTCCTATCTTCAGAAATTAAAAGTTAAATACATAGAGTTGTATTTGTGTTGGAAATGTTTTTTTACTGCAAGCTCAGCTTCAGGATACTTTGAACTGAATCAAATTGCATTGCCGTTTCAAAGACCTTCATTTGTCACTTGAAACATAAGAAGCATCTGTAGGCTCTGATTTCTAAAGGAATTGAATTTATCTCACTGGAAATGGTTCCCTTTTTGACCTCACAGGTTGTTTGAGAGCTGTTGTGCCTCTAATGCACTTGAAGCCATATAGATCTCATTAATCGTGGGAGAATTATAGCTAGGCAAAAGCAGAGATAGTCAAGAATTTTCTAATTTAGTAGGAAAGATGATTCCTTATTCTGTGAGACTACTTTAAATTTCTATTTCCTGTGAAAATCCTCATCCTTTCTTCCTAACTCCTTAGTCAGGTCCAAATTGCAAAGAGGTGGAAAATGAGCAAGCACAAAAGAAGGGAGAAATCTCCTGGCCCGGCCCCCCCCCCCCCAAGGAAAAGCACAGCTAAAATATGTATATATATTTTAATCTGTTTTATTATGCATTTAGTCTTACATAAGACTGAGTCACATTAAAACTACTTGCATCCTGCTAATGGAAAACTGAAGGAAGTTTGAGTAGATCTTGACCAAAATATTGTGATTGTTCATTGAAGATAAGTTCCCTGGGAGATAATTTCTTTTCTACCTTCAGAATAATTCATTCTGTTTTTTGGTGGTGGTGGTTTTTTGTTTGTTTGTTTTCAAATATACAAAACAAACAGCCAACAGAAAACCTATACACTCAGGTTGGGGCCTACACATACAACTGGGCTTAACTGCCTGTACAGTTAAGGGGGAATATCTTGCTCAATGGGAGGCACAAAACTGGGACATCCCTGGTGGTGGCAAGGCAAAAACGTTTTGTGAAGCAGAGTTTGCTCAGCTAAGTGGTGTGGAACAAGAATAAAATAATCCTGAAATGTGTATCAGTAACAGTGATGTTCTCTAGAGAAGTTTCAGATGACAGCCAGACTTTGAATTTAATTAAACAAAGATTGGGTATAAGTGAGGAGAGTGGGATTAGACTGGACTCCACCTGAAACTCTGCTTTTTAGCCAGAATTAACAGACTATGTCTCTGTATTAAGGGCAAACATAGCAATAATATTTTTTACTCTATCCTTTTTGAGTTTTTCTTGTGCTCCATTTTTTTCACTTTGTATAGGTATATTCTTTCTTTTATCTCTTTCTGCTTATATACTTCTTTTTCTCTGTCTCTTTCAGTATTTTTACCCTGTCTCTAATATTGCTCTCCTGTCTTCCTGCATTTCTTACACACACAAGCATAGAGAAGGAGAGCAAAGCAGATGTTAATCTCCTCATGTCCTTAGTCCCCTCAAATAGGCAGCTCTGAATTTACTAATAGGATTGGGGAGGGAAGCCTGAATGTGTCAAGGAAGACTTTGAGATGAGACTAAGTGGGTGACCAGGATGGCAGAGAGTATCACCATGGGGAGGTGAATCTGTTTTCCCCCACCCACGTGAGGTGGCCATTCACTTACTGGGATCTTTCAGCAAGAACTGGGTACGATGGCAGAAAATACAGAAGGGAGCCCTGACACCATGGGCTGCTTTTCCTTCACTCAAGGTTGGTGCTGTTTTACTCCTCTTCCAGCACTGTGATGTTTATTCATTCCCAAGTGCATTTTCTGTTAGTTAAAAGCAGATTACCAGTTGCAAGGCCGTGGGTCTTTGTTCAGTGCCATCTCTCTTACTAATCTGCCTGCTTGGGGCAGGCAGGCTCAGGCAGATGACAGAGGCAGACGACATTGTTCAGCATTAACCCTGATGTCTGCAGGGAGGCTACTGAGTTAGAGTGAGGAAAAAAATGTAAAGTAAAAACACAAAGATGGAAAAATATGTAAAATAGAAAGAAAGGATGAATTATTCCTAACACTTTTTATTTCACTATGGATTTCATGTTTGCTACATGGATAGCATTTACCTGAAGTTGAGATAAATGCAAATCAGACCACAGATGAAAGAGAGAAATGTCATGAACTTGAAAAAATACTATTGAGTCAGAGTTAACATCTTTACCAACCCCTGTTTGGCTATGATGAATTCTGTTTCTCTGGTAATTTATATAAAGTGAAATAGCTCCAACAGAAGAGATTGAGAGGGTCTGTTTGACCACAGGCTGCTTGTTGACATGTGAGAGAACCAAGAACCAAGATCTTGTCAGGCCGTCTTCCCTATGCAAGGTGGTTGAGACTACAAGGAGGTGATTGCATATTAACAGATAGATTAAGACTGTTTTCTTTTTATGAATGATAATTTAAAAAAAAAAAAAAAAAAAAAAAAGATCTTAGTTTTGTTTCATTGTGAAACAAAAATTCTGAACCCTCAGTTTGGGATTCTTGTTTTCTGGTCAGCACACATAGGAACTGCTGACAGTCTCCATGCACATGTTCGTAATTCCAAAATCATCCTTTTCTTAAATAAAAACTGAAATGAAATGTTAAATTCTATTTATTTATCCACGTCAATGGATAAATTGGAAGGTCATTCTAGGATTTCACCTGGACTCGGGTATGACAGCTGTTACCATCTTGCTGATATAGCTATTCCCAGTGAAAGGCAACCCTGCCCATGGAAGGTGATTGGAAGTAGATTATCTTTAAGGTCCCTTCCAACCCAAACCATTCTATAATTGGTATAAAAATGTGATGACTGTGGTAAACTGCTTATTAAATGTTACCTTCGTGACACACATTGCAGTATTTGGATCCTAAGCTTGGTTTAAGAAGATGCTGCATTCTCTTTACCCATCTTGTTTTATTCTGCTTCTTATGTGACTTGTATATTTATGTTCCCATTACAGATCGTGTTCCTCCTAAAGGAGATAGATGACTTGAAGCTTCTGTATGAGCAGATGGTCTCTGACCTCCTGAAATGGATTAAACAGAAGGTGATTGAGCTGGATGACCGTCATTTCCCCAACTCTCTTCAGGAGATGTGGCTGCTCATGGCTAACTTCAAGACCTTCCGGACTGTGGAGAAACCCCCCAAATATCAAGAGAAGGGCATGATTGAAGCTCATCTCTTCAACATCAGGACCAAGCAGAGAGCCAACAACCAACGACCATACCTGCCCCCAGAGGGGAGGACACTGCAGGACGTGGAAAAGCACTGGATTATCCTGGAAAAGGCAGAGCACAACCGGGGAAAAGCACTGCAGAAGGAGATGCTTAGGCTAGAAAAGCTAGAACAGCTAGCCCAGAGGTTCCTGAAGAAAGCAGCCCTACGTGAGTCCTACTTGGAAGATATGAGGAAAGTGATCGGGAAGCAAGACTTCTGGCCAGAGAGTGTAGACAGGATGGAAGCTGCCAGTAAGAAGCTGGAAGCCATTGTGGCAGATGTACTCCCCAGGAGGGAACGCTTCACAGCTTTGGCCGAAATGGCCAGAGTCATCAGCCAGGAGAACTATCACAGCAAAGATCAGATCGTGAAGAAGTGAGTGATGGTCATGAGACCATGTAGTGATGAAGGTTGAAATTAGTTGAATTTTTGTGGTGTGAAGGAAAAAGATGAATTGTAGTTATGAATCATAGCTCTGCTCCTCATAGGTAGAACTGGCAGGGACTTCTACCTCTGAACAGTTTGAGCAGATAAGAGAAATGCTTATTCCCTCCCCTTCCCTTCCCTTCCCTCTCAAAATCTCAGACTGATTTGTAATGAAAAATAGTTTTGAGATATTTCTGCCAGTACATGACAATATTTGTTCTGCCAAAAGTCCTATATTCCATCAAAAATTTGGGGGGGGTATACTATTTTTTTTCTCCAAATCAACACATTTCTTTTTTGGTCTGTGTTTTAGGAGACAGAGCTTTTTCAGTCTTCCCAAATTGACTCCAGTTCTCAAGTCTTAAGAAATTATGACTTCTCTGATTATCAGTATATCCTGATTTTGGACTAGCTAAAAATATCATAAAAACAACTTCTCTTCTGGAATTTCACTGCTTTTCTAAGCTCAGAAAAATTCAGAAGACAGTGGGAAAACTAAGAAAAATAGTTATAAAAGAGTAAACCAAACTCTTCATGAGAGGAGATTGTGACTTACGATATGGTTTAGATTAATTTTTTACTTTAGGAAGGCATTTAAAAAACACATTTTTTTTTCATGCCTCTCCATTGTATCAGATAAAAGCAGTACGGGATGTCAGGTGTGAGAAACCATAACCATCGGTTTCTAAATTTAAAAAGTCAATGACAATTGATACGCTAGACAAAATTTCTCCTCATGGCCATGCTAGTTAGATAACAAAGTCACTTTGACCTATTTTGTGATTGTTGCCCATTCTCCTCCACTAGTGGCAACACCTTTGTGTGCTCGTTTAGCTCTTCTAAAGCTGCAAGCACAGGAAATTTTTTCCCATGCTGCCCAAAGTGTTTGATCATTTCTCTCAGTCATTTCTCTCCTTCCCTTATAGGCAAAGCAGCATTTCAAAACAATGGCAGGATCTTCTGGATCAGCTGCAGAAACGACAACACTCCCTGAATACAATGCAGGAGATTCTGGGCCTTCTGAGGGACATTGATGCTATTACAGAAGAGCTGAAGGAGCTGCAGGTACTGGTCCCTCTCCAACAGCACACAGGTGACGCTGTTACCAGTGTGTGTCCCTGAACAAGCCCCTGTATTGCAGGGGCTGTTGTGGACTACAATACTCACTTTCTGGTACCAACATAAAATAAGTCAATCATTTATAGAACAAATACACCATTTTTACATGTGTGCCTAACTGTGAATTTCATCATTGCTGGTACCTACATGAGAAAAAACAGTCTTTGTTACAGGGACTCTAATCAGAAAGTCAGATACTGCATTGCTAGGAGTGCACTATGGGTTCAAATTATGTAGTAAAATAAAGATCATACATCTCTCACCTAAATTTAGAAGTCTGAAGGTAAAAGTGGGGGAAAAAAAAAACAGCCTTCTATTTCCATTCCTAGTAATTCCAGTGAATTACCTTCTGGAAATACCTCCAGTGATTAGAGAGGTGGGAACTAGCTCAGGCATATGTCTGGGTTTTAGGTATCTAAACTTATAAGAGAGAAAAATTCTACTGCAAATGCACAGTGATTGCTGTTAGCAAGAATTTCCAAGTGTTACTAGGGTGTCAGAGCCCAAGTCTTCTCTTTAGCATAGGAAATAACTGGTTTCGTATTGATTTTGTAATGGCAGACAGCATATATACATTCTATGGTCTTGCCTTGTTTTACTTAAACACTGAAAAATTCCTAGAACCGAAGGATGTGTTGCACCTAAATTGAAAGAGTCAACAGGTTATATGAAGTTGTGAATTTCAAATGCCTTTTGTTTCTCACTTTGTTTGCAGGCACTAGTGAATTCCCAGGACTGTGGAAAGCAGCTTCTAGAAGTAGTAGATTTGCTTCAAAAGCACAATTTGGTTGACTCGCAGATCTCTTCCTATGATGACAGATTGACACACATCACTCAAAGGACAGCAGAAATCAGCAAGGACAGCACAGTTAAACCAGAAGTGCTTTATGCAAAAGTTCAGATGCTTCGTCAGCTGTATCATAACCTTATAGTTCTGAGCAAAACACGGTAGGACTCTGCTTATGGCTCTCATCTTCCTGATTAGGATGGTCAATCAGTCCCCCTCAATCAGAAGACAGAGCTTCCTCACATTTGAAATATTAAATTTCTCCGTTTATAAAGACATAACACAAGGAATTTGTGTTTTTTATTACAGCTGACTGAAAGAGATGACTCACTATTATACATAAAGAATAGATTAATTCTCAGCATTTCTTTTGACTTGCTTTATGTGTAGTTCGAATATCACATGGTTATCTCTTCTCCTAGATGAAGAAGAAAATTTTATTTTGTTTCCCATGTTTTCTTGCATGAATAAATTAAGCTATGACAAAAAAGAGTTAGAGACATTCAAATTTTCTGTTTTAAAAGTTCTGAAGCTCTTTGATTATGCTATTCTGTACCACTGTCTTCTCAGGATCCTAATTCTGACTTAGATAAACTGTTTGTTTCTTTGTTTCAGAAAATCTCAGCTAGAAGAGGCTTTGAAGCTATTTGAATTCTTCCGTGACTGCAAAGAGGAAGAATCGTGGATCTCTGAGAAATGGAAGCTAGTAAGAACAACAACATTAGGGAAAGATGTCAGCCAGATTACAGCTTCCATTCAGAAGCACAAGGTATCTTATTCTGCTAGTAGTGTCTTTTCTTTGTGTATAGCACAATTTTAGAATATCTATGTTCCTCAGTCAGTGCAGCAGTTATAAGAAAACTATCAAATCACTTGTTATCTCAAGTGTCATGACCAGTGTTTGGAACTTTAAAATAAAAATATTTTTTTTTGTTGTTTTTACCAATCACTTTCCTAGCCAGGAGAGATATGAAGAAAAAAAGAGTTGGTAAAAAACAAAAACAAAACAAAACAAAACAAAACAAAACAAAAAAAAGACTGATCACTAATAACAGCAGTTAGGATGGGAGCCCCCTGGATAGCATGGTGTAAACTGTGTAGAAAGAACCACTTTTCCTAAAAGCTTGCTGTGGACTAATGTCACAAGTTTAGCTATATGTGCTACTGCCTTTTTCTCGCAAAGAATCATTGTAAACAAGTGTAGAGACCTTGTTTGTCACTCAAGTCCACTTGAGTGACAAAACTGAAAGAGGAGCCTCTTTGGTAGTTTTAATGTGTGTGTGCATCTGTTTATGTATTTGCTGCTTCTGAAAGGCATAAGACACCTGAATTGGTGGACCACAAACAAATATCTCCTTCAGAGAAGACTGTACAGCAAACTTGCCTTTGCAAAAAGTAGGACGGTTACTTGTGTGTGGGGAGCAGGGGCTGATCATCCTAGGGTTCAAGGAAAAGTCATAGGCACAGATAAGATGCAGGGCTCTTGCAAATGTATATATTGTAGTAGCTGAGAATAGGAAGGCCCCTTTTTGTTCTCAGCTGGTGGTGAGTGAATGAGTTGAGCTCACCCTCTTCTAACCCTCTGCTAGGCTCTCGAAGCAGAATGCAACTCCCACAGGGCCATTTGTGCAGATGTGATGAGGAGGGGCTGGGAGCTGAGTCAGAAGAATCCTGCACGTGAGGACGACATCCTGAGGCAGACAGACAACCTCCAAAAGTTGTGGCAGCAGCTCCAAGATGAGGTGGCTAATCGCAAAAGCCGTCTGCAGGCAGCAGCTCTCATCAAACAGGTAAGCAGGTCTTTGCTGTAGTGTGTGGTACGGGGGACACACATGTGGTTTGGTTCTGCCCCGTGTCACTGCATACAGGGCAACAGTGCAAGGAAGTCTTCAGGTGTCAGTCTTCAGAATGAGATCTCCAGCGGTCCAATCTTGTCCCTCCTGCAAGCCAGCTAGGCAGGGGATTTGAGTAGCGGAGTACTGTGACTGTGGGTTGCTCTCAATTAAAATCTCCAATGGAAATATCTTGCATAACATTGCTGGTGTACAATATTTTTTGAAGGTGGGATGTGGGTAGCTGTGTGACATTTTTTCTACAATGAAAAAAAAAATCAACCAACACAGAAAATCTAAACAGAACAAGCACGCGATAAGTCTTGGATCAACCATGATCTTTTTCAAAGCCTGGGAAACATCTGACTGTGCCTTTCTGATCTACACAGGTCTTTTACATATACAAACATTCACATACCTGCAAATAGGTAGCTCTTACAAAAGCACTATTAAAGGTCAGCATTCACAGATCACGTTACAGAGTCTCAGGTATTATTATTGTCCCTTTCCCGCATTTTTTCCTCAGACTGTTGCTTGAACAATGCTTAACAGCTCTGTTCCTGACAAAGTCTAAATTCGCTCCTGTATCTAGTGAATTTAACATCATTATTGTGTTTAACCTGTTTCTTTTCCCTTCACTACTATGGTTTTATTTTGTTGTTTGGCCAACTTATGGGGGAATATAAGATTTTTCTGTAGGCTGTGTTTGTTGCTCATTGCTTGTTAATTTTTAGAGCCTTCAGAAACAAGTATTTTGGAATTATGAGGTGTCTACCAATGTAGTCAAAGTGTCTACATTCCAGCTTCCTTTCAACACTGCCATTAAACAGCATAAACCCTTAGTTAGGTTTCTTTAAATGACAATGTTTGAATCTATTTACTTTTACTTTTTACTTTTACTCGCTGTGATTCTCTGAATTAGCTGTACTTGACATAATAATGAAGAACACAAAGGATTTAAAGCTGTAGAGCCACCTTATTTTTATTATTTATTATTTTATTTCACAACACCTGGAGGTAACCCTGTAGTTATAGAGCTAATGTCATTTTTGCCTTGTTTATTATTTTCAAAAGAGAAAGGAGTTGGTTATGATACCTTCAGGATGAAACCACATGCTTTCTTCTTCTGTGTTCCCTTCAGTACTTTGCTGACATCGATGAAGCAAATTCATGGTTGCGAGAAAGGCAACCCCTTCTGGCCAGCAAGGACTATGGAAAAGACGAATCAAGTGCTGAAGCACTGCTGCATCGTCACTTGCGCCTGGAAAAGGAGATTACAGCCTATTCCACAGAGATGAGACGTCTGAAAGAGCAGGCTGATATTGCAGCAAAGCAAGCGCCAGCTGCAGTAAGTAGATGAGTGGTCATGTCATATTTTGATCATTTGTTTTATAATTATTAAAGCTGGCTAGAAATGTCACACAGAATATTTTTCAATTGAAAAATACTGTTCTAATGTTATCTATTTTTTTTCAGTAAGACATCAATTTCAACAGAATTTTCTAAACAAAGAGGATAAAACATTTTGTTAAGTTCGAATTGTTGCATTTCAGGGTGGAATGGGTTATGTTTTAAAATTATCTTCTTTGTGATAGTTTTATAATTTTATATTATGAAAATTATATATATATTTTTAATTCAATAGAAATACTGAATTGGAATTGAAGCAAATTTTTAGATGATAAAGAAGTTCATTGGCCAGTCTTAGCCTACCTCATTAGTGTTCTGTGAAGTGCTAGAAATATGCTAATCTGTATTACTTCCCTCCACTGGTCTTCACAGATCCCTTCTCACCCTTTATTCTCATAACAGTATTCATTTCAACTAGCGTCAAAAAGTATTAAAAAAAAAATCATTATGATGCAGATTCTTTGGTTTGTTAGCAATTTTTAAGGTTAAGAAAACCCATTGTTGATGCAGGCACAAAATGAGAATTTTTAGTCAAAATATTTTAAACTGAGCTAAATACAACTTCTTTAAATAAAATTTAAATGTCTTTTGGTTATTTGGTTAATTCTTTCAAAATAATAAATAAAAAAGGAAACAGATTCAAACAAATCCTGAAAATGATTTATTTAGAAGGTCAGAATGTTGTGGTCTGAACTAGCAAGTCTGAATTTTCCTTGTATGTGAATTTTTTATCTAAATTATAAATATTTGCCAACTTGATTCCGTTAAATTTTCCTTAACAGATGGTTAAGACGGAAGCCCCAAGTGACTTGAATCAAAAGTCATCTAAGCTACCATTCAGTCGAACATGGGCTACATCTGAAATTGCATTTCCTGGAAGCTCCAGTACAGATGTTCATTTTGTTCCAGAGAACATCTGGAAGACCCAAGATGAAATAGACTCACTTTATGAAAATCTAGAGAGCATGGCTGAGGTACAGCATTCCCATTAATGTTATGTGATTCACAAAAATAGCCAAGTCCAAAGCAATGCAGTGAGGTTAGGTGCTGTACCAGCTTCTGCTTTTCAGTTCCAATACTATGCCTCAATCAGGAACAATGCAGCTGCTGTTCAGGGTGGAACTTGCAGGGTTGAGATTATCACTGAAGTTTTGTATCAAACTGCATGAGAGCCTGTCTGTTCACTTTATTCAGGCTAACTTCCCATTTACTTTCCAGTCTTCAAATGTTTCTGAAGAGCGGATCCTTCTTTGTATTTTTTCTCCTAATATTTGCTTGCTGCAGCTGATAGCCTGTACCTGACTGGGGGCGGGGGGGGGGGGGGTGGAGTCCTAAATCTTTGGGCTGTCACAATGCTGGAAAATGTAAACAAATGTAATCTGCATTCTCCATATTCTCCATTTATTAACTTTCACTCCTACCTGCTACAGTCCTGCCCAACAAACTAGCAAAAACATGTTGTATGGGGTAAATCTTCAGTCAGCAGCAAGAGGTACAGTGGCCTTGCTGCCTGTCCAGGGCTGAGCACGCTAACTGCTTCTCTGAAATCACTGTTGCTCTGGGAAGTATTGTGAGTTTAAGGTAACACATTCTGTTCTCTGTCAGCAGTGTCTGTCACTACAAATCAAAACTACCAAGCTGCCACCTGTGTATTGTAGTTTATTTAAATGCAAGGAACTTTTTCCTTCAAAAGACAAAGCAGTTGTTATAGCAACACTTAATTCACTTAATTCACTTAATCTTTCATCTGTTTTGCAGGACAGGAAAAAGGCTCTGGAGGAGATGATCGGATATTACCGCTTCTGTAGCTCCTGTGAAGCATTTCAGTCATGGATGAAAGAAAAAGAGAACATTTTTCGGACTCTTCAGCCTCAAGCAGACAATGTGGAAGTTATGCAACAGAAATATCAGGTATCCCTTTTCACTGCTTGCAGATGACCCCTTTTAAATCAGACTGACCTTGGGAGAATGGGTAGACATCAGAAGTGAAGTTTTGAGAGCCTTTCATTTGTTGCAACTTTCAGTGTTATGCATAGATCAGATACTTCTTTGGTATAAATTAGGTCAAGCTTATTGAAGCCGATGCAATTATGTCTGTTTATAACTTCTCCTGTGGACATGATATCATGGTAAAAATATCATGGTGTAAAAGAGTTCTTTCTGTGGTTTCTGTTATGGCACTTCAAGAAAAATGCCATGTGAAGAAAAAATCCTATTGTGCACTTGCATCCCTATGGAGGGGGACATACGTGCATAAGACCTAGTGTGCACACCAGGAGGAGTCAGAAGGACTATAGGGGAACTGCATCTGTATTGTGTCAGTAGGCAGGTAAATGAACAGCAAGGTGGAGATGTCACCTGTCAAATTAGAAGATGAGTGCCTACAAAAATTGATTGAGAACTGTGTCCGTAGAATTGGAAAAAAAAAAAAAAAAAAAAAAAAGCTCAAGTTCTTCTTGTACCTTTTCTGTTTTAGAGTTTTTTAACAGAACTGGCTGCAGGGAAAGGTCAACTGGGAGAAATTGAAAACTTAGCTGTTAAATATGGAAAGAGCAGTCCTGGCAAACGTGCAGAAATCCAGATTTGGTTGGAAGAGATCAATAACAGGTAAAGGTGCTACTGGGAAAATGGAGAATGTCACCTGGTGGCAATTGGAGAGCTGACCTTTTCATGCCTGATCTAAGCTGCACTGAGATTTCCAGCCTGATAGATTTTACACTCCCAGAACTGGCCTGGGGGAAGAGTTTTGCATGTAGCTGAAGTTTGCTGAGTTCGGTTCCAGCTGTCACTAACAGCATGGGAATGGGGCAGAAGGGGCATGTGCTGCTTCCTGGGGCCGGCAGTCTGGGGCTACCCAGAGGAGCTGGGCCTAACAGCCAGGGCCCATCAGGCATGGGGAAGCTTGTAGCCCTAATGGTGACTTGAGAGGCTGCAGTCAGGACAGGAAAACCATCTTTGATTTGTCTTCACCATGTATGTTTGGTACCTGTTGTATACATGTTCCTGTACATTCCACCCAGCTGGAACTGTGAGGCACAGCCCGGTCCCGGTTTTAACGAGTGCTGCTTATTTGCATCATGTTCAGTGCTTCTGGTCACCTGAACAGGGTTTGCTTGTTTGAGATGTCACTGTGACGAACTCTGAGGTTGCTGGGGAGCACTGTTGTTCACCTCCTCAACCCACTCAAGTTCCGATGAAGAACATAAGACTTAAATTAATAGAAAAAGGATATATGCTTCACTCCTTGCTTTCTGAATTCAATTCAGAAACAAAACTCACTCTGGCTAAAACTTTGTATAACAAAGGCTACACATTGAATCTGTTTTTTAGGTGGTGGCATGTTCTGAGGTAGTGGCTGAGGCTACGTGCAAGTAATTGGGTTCTTTCTCTTTCCAAGGTGGGAATGCATGGAATTGCTGAAGGAGGAGAAGGGGTCAGAACTGATTGGAGTGGCTGATGTGAAGACATTTCTTCAGGACTGTCAGGGCATTGGAGTACTAATACAAAACAAGATGGTACAGCTCAGGGATCTGGAACCAGGGAACTCACCTGCTGGGCTGGAGTCAAGCAAGCGCAAGCTGTGTGCAGTTGAGAGAGAGGTCCTGGTGATGGAGAGGAAAATTGAATACTTGAGGAGTGTTGCAAAATCGTAAGGAATCTGCTCTTTGTTTCCATATTATTTGTTAATTCTGTAAGATCATGTTGTAAATGATGGCTGTGAAGAGAATGAGCAGCCTGTGAAGTTTCCCTTGGAATTTCTTTATAGTATTATTCCTATATTATTTTATATATATTGTTTCTATAATATTATAGTATATATTTCTTGAGTATGCCTGTGCGATTGATGAAGTGTTTGTTTCCAGTCTTTGCTGTTGTAGAAGGAATCTGTAAAAACCACAGGATTGTTTGTGGCTCTGTCAAATTGCCTCTACTAATGGGAGTTGATTCCATGTTTTGTACTTGTTATCATTTAGGTCCTGAAAGACAGTAATCAGGGGAAGCAAAGATGGACGAAGAAAGATAACAGAATTGTGCACTAGAGTTTGAATTTGAAGCAGGAATTTAAAGATTTTTACTTCTTTGAGTCTTATTTACATTCACAATGGGAATGAGTTAATTGAACCACAAGAATGTTACCAGAGTCTTTCAAGAGGCTGCATTTTATTCAGTACACGATTTTCACACCAATATTTCTTTCTAGTTTCTTTCTAGAATATTTGGTGCCTTAGCATTCTTTTTGTCAGAAATGTAAATAGTCAAATCTATGACTTTTAAAGAGCCTTGTCTCAAGCTTTAAATGCCTAAAGCTGTTCATCCAACTGAATGTATTTGATTTCTCACTGTAGCATTAAAGATACCAACCCTGCAGAGAGCAAGGCCATCACAGAGCAGGTGGAGAACATGGAGAGGCTTTTGACAAAGCTCAAGTTGGAGACCCAAAAGAAGTGGGACGTTCTGCAGCAGGCTCAGAATCAACAGTCCTTCCTGCAAGAGAGCCGCAGACTCCTGCTGTGGGGAGAAGGCATCAGGGAGAAACTGAGCAGTGAAGAAATGGGTGTGGATGTGGCTTCTGCAGAGCAATTGCTGAGGGAACATCAGGACCTTCTGAAAGAAATTAGATCTCAGAAGGAAAGGTAAAGAGATTCTACCAGGCTGGGCAGAGTGAAGTGATATTACAACAGTACTGTGAAGATGAAACTTGTCTGTCATGTACATAAATTGTGCATGAAAATTATGCTGTGTGTGTTTATTTAAATGCTCATGAAACTTAATGTCAAAAGGAGACAGCTGAATGAAAATCCAGTTACTTTTTGCATTCTTATACTGATGGAAAGAAGGGGGAGATGTCTATTTGGAGTAGGGTTTCACAAGCTCTCTTGACACTGGAATAATGCCACCTGCACTTTATTTCATTTCACCCAGTTCTTCTCTTCCTAGGCCTTATGTTTCCAGTTGCTATCATCTTCAGCTCTGTTCCACTGTATCATTATAAAGTTCCAGGTACAGAGCTGGCTTTTCTTGTCCATTTAATGGAAAAGCCTATTTGTATGGTTTTTCAAACCAAACAGGGAAATCTTTCCTACCACCTCTAGCCTGTATCTCTGTGCAACTACATGCACTTTGTAGTGTACAGTAATGGCTAGCAGGGAAAGAGCAAGTGGGAGGGAGGAAAGCCTAGTGTCTATGTACTGCTGAGAAAAAAATTCGCTGTGGTAGAAGGGAATTCATATGCTCTCATGCAGTGAGGTATCACTTTTCTTTCTCACTGGGAAGATTTGTGCAGCTAGAAGAGCTTGGGCGCAAAGTAATCCATGAACAACCCAGTAACAGCAGGACCAAAGATGTCCTACAGTACATGGAGAGGCTTGCCCAGGAGAACAAAGAGCTGGAAAAGATGTGGGAGCAGCGACAGAAAAAGCTGCAGGATGGCCTGGAACTGCAGAAGTTCAACAGGGAAGGAGACCGTATCAATGCTGCCCTCTCTAGCCATGAGGCCTTTCTCCGGGGAGATGACCTTGGGGTATGTACAGCAGCTGATTTTGTTTCTTCCTAATTCCTCTCCCCATCCAGGGAGTCACAACAATTTTCTTAATTAAATCAGCTTCCTCATTCTTATGGTTGTGGCATTTTCATACTTTGAAACTTGACTTTCAGGTTCTTATTTGTGTTCTTGTGTTCTTATTCATTATAATGAAAAGGAGACACATTGTCTCAAAAACATTTTTAAAAATAGCTAGAGTTGTAATCTGTTGCTGTGTTTGCATGTCAGATGATTTTAAAACAGTTCAGTGACCAGTTTAGCGTCTAATGCTAAAAAAAGGTTTTGAACATAATTATTTTTTTTTAATTGAAATAAAAACCTCAGTTTAAAAAAAAAAATTCTTTTCAATAATTACATTAAAAATGTTAAAACAAATGAAGGGAAAACCCAAATGCAGATAATATTCACGGATCAGTGAAGGAGAAAGTTGTGGTGCCTCACCTTTTATGTTTTCAACTGAAACAGTTTGTTATTTTTGGACCAATTAAATGGAATAAAGATTTTATTAATTATGGCCATGCTTGTCATATAGATGCAGAATACAGATTTTCTTAAAAGGTGAAAAGGAACCATAATGTAGGAACAAACATAAGATGGGGAAACAGATATGATACAAGCCTAAACACATCTGCTGCTTGTTTATAGCACTGAACATATTATGCAAGTGCTAAATGCACAATGTCTGTCTGTCTGAAAGAGAAGGGGGACAGTAAGGTCCTTTTTTTTTTTTTCATTGCTACAGAAACAACATATGACCAAGAAAAAAATTGTTCAATTTTTCTTTCCTAAATGCAGGACCACGTAGATGCTGTTCGAAGCCTGCTGAAGCAACATCGTGAATTTGAACAAGTGCTAATGGTGCTGAAGAGACGAGTTGAAGCACTTAATGAAAATGGGGTGAACCTAATAGAAAGCAGGCACTTTGCGTCTCACACGTGAGTCCAAACTCCTTCCTCCTTTTTGTTCCAAGGGGGGGGTCTAGAAAAATCAGGGATTCCACAGGAAGCATTTAGTTTTAATAAATTATCAAGTATGATTAGAGTGAAATGAAAATCTTTCTCTGAGACAGGATTCAGTCAGTCTCCAAGTACAAAGGGCAATGGCTTTAAACTAAAAGAGGTTAGATTTAGATTGGATGTTAGGAGGAAGTTCTTTACTATAAGGGTGGGGAGACACTGGCACAGGTTGCCCAGAGAAGCTGTGGATGTCCCATCCCTGGAAGCATTAAAGGCCAGGTTGGATGGGGCTTTGAGCAGCCTGGTCTAGTGGGAGGTGGTCCAGCCCATGTCAGAGGGTTGGAACTTGGTGATTTTTTAGGTCCTTCCAACCCAAGCCATTCTATGATTCTGTGTTTCCAGACTGTGATTTGCTGGATGAGGGCAGGGAAAGGGGAGTATTTTAAAAAGATATAAACTTCCTGTTCTCTCAGAACAAATAAGTGAAATGTTTTAGGTTAAAAATGGCATTTTACAGAACACTAGAATAATTCTCCTTTTATCATAAACTATATATAGTGTTAAAACTGCTTTAACATAAGCACATTAAATGCTGGCATAACTCATTTTTTCTTTCACTTATCAGTATCATATATGTTTATAATATATACAATATGTTTGCTGTTAAAAAATTACAAATGACTTCACAAGGAAATAAATCATCAGGAACAGCTCCTTTGTGTTGTTACGGAAGCTCAGGTGTCACCTGTAATTCCTTTACTGTGATAGACCCACTAGAATCTAGTAAAGGGACCTCTGCATTAAAAAAAGAATTAGAAATTGAGGGTCAGAATGGACCTCTTAGGTCAAACAGACTATGGTTTTGTGATCACAAGTGATAATTTCTTGAAAATTCCTTCCACAAATTCATAAAACTGCTCTTAAAACCAGATTTCTTGCCAAATCTACTACAATTAGAAGGCCATTCCAGAGCATCATTGCACTTGTATCACAGGTAAAATTATTAGTTAAGGTGGAATATTTGAGTCTAGGTGTTGTAGTCAAACATGCATGACTGCAATTCATGAATGTAACACAACTATATAAAAGGAAAATCCAGAGCAGCAGGCAAGCATAGGCTGCTTTCCAGATGATCTGTGCATGGTTGTAGGACAGGGCCACATATCACTTCCTCCTGTCAACAGATGTGTTGAACTAGATTCCAATTGTATCACACTAATGAATACAGTATAACCATGGGCACCTCTAAGACTACTACTACTACATTGGACTTGTTATTTTCCTTGGTAGTATTGAAGAGAGAATGGCTACACTCCGGCGAAGATGGGAGCGGTTGGTACAAAGCAATGCTGAGAGAAAACAGAGGTTGTTGGATTCCCTGCAACTGCAGGTAAAATGACTGAATCTGCAGATTTAGGCATGCATGAAGTAATTCACCCCTTGGCTTAGTAAGAGACATATCTCAAACTGCTGAGCATTCCTACTGCAGCTCACTTTCCACTTTCTCTTTGGTTATGAGACAGAAAATTTCACTATCCAGGGAGGAAGTGATGCACTGATGATAGATCTTCCAAAGCTATAACCAGAGCAAAATACAAAAGCAAAAATAGAGACATTGAATGAAAAATATCACCAGAATGTTTTACCTACTGGATAAGTTTATTCTACTCATTACTTAATATTCTTCTGAGCCTTAATCATTTGGCAAAAACTAACATTTTACTCTAGATGAATGTAGCTAGGGAGAATATTTAAAGAAAGTGTTACTCATAACTGTCAATGGATGCCTTCTGGCTCATATTCTGAATTCCTAGTGACAGTTTTTCCTCAGAGGTAAGGTCAGGTTCTGCTACTGCAGTGTTACCTGTGCTTGTTCTCTTGTGCTTAAAGTAATCAGTCATGTGGTGTTACAGTTCAAAAAGCATCAATTAGAACAAGATTAATTTCTTATTTTTTGCATTTTAATTTCATTTGAATCAGATATTCATCATTATTGCTTTTATTTGCTATACATACAAAGAGGGACTTTACTTCAAAGATTTGATTTTCCAGGACACTTTATCCTGGCTTTCTGTTGTAGATGCAAATTTGGCAGGTTCCCTCTATGTCCCTTAGACTCTGTTCACAAAACATTTTCACTCAGAGCGTTTATAAAGAAATTAATAAACATTAAGTATGATTATTATTCTTTCTATAAGGTGCCCTACATGAAAATTCTACCAAAAGTACACAATACAAAATTGGGACACAGCACTTGATGTTGGCTATATATGATACTTACACTAACAGTACTTTTGGCAAGAACTTAGCTTCCAGTGCTGAGACACAAAGTTATAGGGGAGGGTTAGACCACATACCATTAAAATAGTGTGTAAAAAATGCAAACCTTTGCTGACAATAGAATTCAACAGATTAGTACGTATTGTAAAAAGGGGCTAAAAGATTACTCCAAAGGCTTAAGAACTCAATAGTTCGATGTCATAACTCCTTAATTAAGAGTGCTGGTTATGTAGAACAACTTTCATATGAAAATATAACACATTTCCTAACTCTTGGAAAAATCAGGGCCTGATCCTAATGGCAAGGATGGCAAACCCACACAAAAACATAAATTTAATCTATTTAATCCTATTTGTTTCTGTAAGGAGTTCAATCGTGATGCTGCTGAGCTTTTGATATGGATGGAAGAGAAGTACAAGATTGCATCAGATGAATCGTATCGTGATCCAACAAATGTTTTACGCAAACTGAAGTGGCATGAGGCTGCTGAGAAGGAAATGATGGCTAATGAGAAGCATTTTGCAACACTAATAAAGGTGAAGGCAGTTTTGGAGCTAAGTCTTCCATCTTGTACCAAAATTCATAGAAGCTGATCTGTTCAAAAAATAATAATAATAAAATTGTGCTGTGTTTCTCCAGAAAGGAAATCAGATGGTTCAAGATGGCCATTACGCTGCAGCTTCTATACAGAACAAGATGTCAGAGCTACAAAAGAAGTGGAAGGAACTGTATGGCAAGATGATAGAGCGAGGTGACAAGCTGAGACAAGCTGGGCAGCAAGAACAGCTCATGGAACTGCTCCAGGTCAGGAGGTGGTGGGATGCAGATGGGAGGGGTGGCCTAGGAAACTGGTTACACTGTTGATATGGAGTGATCCTCACAAAAAAGAGCAGAATACCCTGCAGATAAAAGTATATTTTAAGGTGTTTGGACATCAGACAGATCACTGGACTTTGTCTACAGTCTCAGGAGAGAAAACCCCAATATAAAGCCAGTCAAGCACACTAAAGCTATGAGCAGGACAACAGGGCCAGCACGGCACCAAGATGCAAAGCTGCTGAACTCGCTCAGCACTGCATCTATGTGACTCTCGAATACTGAGAAACAAATCAAAAGTCTCTGCAAGATTAAATGCTATGCAAACATGCCGGCTTGCTTGGAGTCAGTTTGAGGGTTGGAGGCATGGCACTACATTAAATAAGTAATCCAGGCAAATTGTATGAGGAAAAATATGCTGTGAAGCTGTTTCCAGATACTAGTATTTAATTAAACTGCTGTTGTATTGAAATTAAAAGCTAAAATGTGAAGTCTTTGAAGCTTGTTTTATATAATGACACTGAAGATGGTTCAAAGAGATGATTTTGTAATCATGTACTTGTGGTTGGGAAAGAAAAGTACACCAAAATAGAGAGCAAAGCAAAGTATTCCCAGGAGATGCCTGGCATCATGTTACCAAGAGAGAAAGTATGAATTTAAAAATTGTATCCAGGAAGCTGTCATGGGAATAGCTGAGTGAAAGAAAATGATGTTGCAAGGTCATTAGGAATGTGCAGTAACCTTTTCCCGGTAGGATGCCAAAAAGAAGATAGAGAAAATTGAGAAGGTTCTCCAGGAATCAGAGACGGGCCATGATCTGCGTTCCAGCCGTGATCTACTCAAGCAGCACAGGCAACTAGAAAATGAGACACATGAGCTGGCAGAGAAAATGAACTCTATTGTGTCTCATGCGAGGAAAATGGCCACCAATCACTTTGACTCCCAGAGGATTCTGGATGAAACACAGAAATACCTGAAAAGGTGAGGTGCCACTTTCTTTCTATTTCCACCCCTTGCGACATAGCATTTTTTGTTCCACATGCTAAAAGACGTCTTTCTGTTGATTAGGTTTAACCCATATTCAGGAATGATTTTTCCTACTGTTTCTGCCACAGTAGTGCTTTGGTCTGTACCTGCACAGCTGCCTGTTGACTCACCTCAATCTTTATTGCTGGAACGAACTTCTCTGCTGCCCTTCTACTCTGGTCCATATACCTATGCACCATATAGCATGACCTATAGGTCATCCAGCTGCTTGCTAAAAGGAGCAGTGATCCAGTATTCAGTAGTGACTAGCTTCCTCAAAACATCACAGGACAAGCCTATGGCTTCAAAAGTGTAAATCTTTTTTCCCTCTGCTGGAGTTTATTGTTATCATATAAGTCTAAACTAAAAAGTGGACTGAAATTCATTCTTTGAAAGAACACTACTTAAATGGCTGGAAATTAATGCATGGATAGTGTGTTAACTGTATTCCCAGTATAGCCAGTGCTATCCATTGAAGTTTAATTGCAGAGGTATGTGTCCAGTGTTCTCTAATCATCCCTGTGGTATAATAGGCTAATTCCCTTTGCAGGACTGGGATAAAGCTTTGTTTAACATATATTTTAATGGATGGCCCCTAGGTTTGAGTCTTTACAAGCACCTCTTGATGAGAGACGTAAGTTGCTGGAAGCTTCAGTGGATCTTTACGAGTTCTACCATTACCATGACATGGAGATGAATTGGATTAATGGGCGTTTGCCTATTGCCCATTCTACCAACTGTGGGAAATCTTTAGATGTTGCTCAAAGCCTGTTGCAAAAACACAAGGTAACTCCTTTAATCAACTGTATTATAGCATGTTAGCACATTGGACTTCACCTTGGTCTGCAAACTAGCACCTGCAGTGTTCTCCTTTACTTCCAGAAAGGCTGTTGCAAGCAAAATGTAGTGGCACGCTCTTGCTGAAGTATGATTCCAGCACATTGAGACAAGTCAACAATGTGATGATGATTTCCAGAACAAACAATGAATTCCTGTAGGATCTGCAAAATTTGTCATGTTTTACAGTATTCCAATTCTGAGAAACTTTATAACTCTTCCCATTAAAAGTGGGGAAAAAAAGCTGGTATACCTCACACTAAATAGAAAGAGTGAGATTTTTTGCTTTGTGCAGTGGTCTTAGTAGAATATTTTAACTCTCATATGCTCATACTATTTTAGTTCTATACTTAACTGCACTCATTGTACATGCAATGTCATCTTGAGGTAAGTGCATGGTAGATCCCATAGGAGAGCCTAAAACATGGGAAGGAGAAAGGGTAGAATCAGGCGAGAGCACTGGGCCAAGGACTGTGGTGAGGAATGCTGAGATTGGAGGGAAGTTAAAGATGTCTGCTGTCACCTTGCAGATCCTATCTGCTCCCTCAACAGCAGTACTAACAGCAGTATATTATACAAACAGGAATAAGACTGGCAGCTCAGGCTGCAGCTGTTGTAGAAACCAACAGTCCTTGTGCTCACTGGCATAGATAATTGCTATGCTGTGTTGACCATCACCAGCTGCCAGTTTTGTTTATGACTGGGGGAACATAGAAATGCCTGTGTCATCACATGCTGTTCCTTTCTTCCTCATTTTTCTTTTTCTCATTCCCAGGAATTGCAGGCAGAAGTGAATGCTCACAAGCAGCAAGTCCAGCGGGTCCTGGATAAAGGAAGGACAATGATTGCGGGCCAGCATCCATCAGCTCAGAAAATAAATGAGAAATGCCAGGAACTTGTGACTGCCTGGCAGAGTCTGGAGAAGGCCTGTGAGGAAAGGATGAAGCAGCTGCAACACTCAGTTGGCTTCCAGGAGGTATAAGTTACAGCAGAGTACTCACAGAGCAGCTTTTTCAGAGAAACAAGAGGACTAAAGTTTTGAAGTGAATTACTAAACAGCCTTAGCCTCTCCCTTTAATGGGCATGGAATTCACTTCAGCTACTTGGGGCGAGACTTAAGGGAATGGAGGGCTGGGCTGTACAGCTGAGTGCAGCCTCCAGTCCAGAGTTGGTGCTCTGAAGGTTTAGCTTGGACTCTGTACCCATCCCTTATGGTTGAGTGTAAGACACCTGGTTTTCCTAATAGTAGCTCCTTTCTCAGTATCTTTATACAGCATCAGGCTTTGACTTAAGTAATGCAAAGGAAATCAGAAAAGAAGTGATCTAACCTGTGTCTGTTGCATGCAACAAAATGATATTGAAAAACTGATAAAGCTCTTTCTCTTAGAATAAGTTAGGACTTTTGACCATATTATTTCAACAAGATAGTGGACCATAAGTTTAGTTTGCTTAAAAAAAAAGATCACATGCAAACATTTATCTGGATAGTCCAAACGTTCTGTCATCAGCGGATCATTTGAAGTGCAGTTACTCAGATGACACAGGTAGTTTTGTAGACATAAACAGCATTTGCACAGAACTCACAGGCTCACCTAAAGTATGCTTCCTGGAGAATCTGATCATCTGGCTCTTACGTCCTCCACCTGTGAAAACAGCTATCAATACTGTAGGCTTAATGAAGTCTGATTTTTATAGGTGGTTTGAACTTCTCAGGAAGTGGAAGGAGAAATATCATGCTGTTAGTAGTTATCACCTACCCTTAGTAAAAGACATGTCAAATAAGAATGTCAGTGTGAAGAAAGAAAAGTAAGACAACTAGAAACTTATTGCCAGAGCTTTGATGTCTGGAAAAGACCTCAGTTATCTTGCACAGAAATCTTCCATCTGTGGCCTCCTTCATATGATTTGATGGAGCAACATATATATATTGTTGCTCTGACAGTACATATAAAATCCTTATAAGAGGTTCAATTTTGAACCATTTTTAGAACCAAGTTCCATTTGCCATTTAGAAAGCCTTTTTTCAGGGAGTTTGCAAAGTTAATGAAGTCTTCCTTTGCTTCACTGCTTAGTAGGAATAAGACCCAGCTTTTTCCAAGAGTCCTGCAACTTAGTCTGGTTCATGTTCTTGGGATTAAATAGTCTTTATTTGTTATTCAATATCACATTGCAGTAGGCCTTACTGTAGTAAGGTCTCCATTTCAAATTTACTAGATCAAAAGAATGATATGAGTATTATGGAAGTTGAAGTAGACATTAATTTGCTTTTTCTTTAACTGATAGTTTCTAATGAATACTTCAGACCTGGAGACTTGGATAGCAGAAAAACGTCCACTTGTGACCAGCAAGGACTATGGTAAGGATGAAGATGGAACACTGAAACTCCTCAAGAAAAATAAGGTATTTCAAAAGTTTTTTAGTAATTCTTGAAGAATTAAATAAGATATGTTCAAAGTTTTTGAGTGTGGATAAATGAAAGAACTGAGTTCCTATGTTGCTTTGAGAAGGAACTTCCACTATAAGATTTGAATTTATGCATCCATTGACAAGCAAGTTTTTTAACAGAGGTAGGATCTCCTTTGCATTGCATACTCTGGAATAAGAGAGTCTGAGAGTCTCATGCGTGTAGTACACAGATGTTATGGGATGCAAGAAACACACGTTAGTGATGAATGAACAGAAGCTTGGCAAAAAAAGAGAATGATAAATATTATCTTATTTTTCTGAGGCCAAACTAACTGTGATCTGATACCTGCTTTTCAGTCTCGCCATATGCATGGAGAAGATTTATTTTTTTTCCTAGAACAAAGATACAGATTGAGTATTATTATTCCAGGAATACTTTGCCTAAAAATGAATCAGGAATTTCTAATTGTCTTTATTCATCCAATTTGTTTGATTTTATGTACTTTTTTTTCCCAAAAAATATTGAGAGAAAATTATCTGAAATTGTTCAAGTCGTGGAAACATCACATACTTCCAGAAAGTTTTTCTTCTTTTTTAATGTCTCATTGATTACACCATAGTCTGGTGCAAAATTTCAAACAGTGGAACTCTTGAATAAGTTGCTCTCATTCCACTCTTCTCCCTGCCAGGCACTGCAGCATGAGATTGCTGTTTACCAAAAGCTGCTGAAAGAGCTAAGTGAAAGTGCCCAAAATCTTCCTCTTGTGGGCTCTATCCAGTATGTTGAGGTTGATGCACCAAAGCAACAAGTTCACGCAAGACTGCAGGAGTTGCAGGAACTAGCAGCAGCAAGGTATGAACTAGAAAATATGTAACTGACTCTAATCTAAATTGCCCCCTGGATCCTAGGTTTGATTCAAAGCCTGTTGAAGTTAATAAAAAATATTTCCAGTTACTCCACTAGAATTTTGATCACATCTATCAACTCTACTTTTTCTAATTGCATGCAAGAAATTGTTTCTGCATTTGAATTATGAGCTTTTTATTATTACTAAGCAAAAGCTCTACATTTTGTTTAAGGACTTTCACTGCATGTTAAGGATTTGAAGCCTCCAAATTTCCTCTTCACACTTAATCATCCTCCTTAAAGTGACCTGAGATGCCAGATTCTGACTCCTTTTATTTGGAATCTGCTATCAAAAGGCAGGGGAAGAGTTATTTTTAAAAGGTTTCCTTAGTGTTGCTTTAAAATAACTTGATTCATTACATAGCAGAAGGGAAGCAATTACAGTTACACTTATTTTTATGCCCAGTGGCAGTGTTAGTATAGGAAGGCTTTTATTCATGAATGAGTCATTTACTTTTTATTTCACTTCCTTTCTGCTATTATTACAGTAAAAACTAATAGCAAGACAGTTTTCTTGTACCCAGGGTTTTAATATACTTTTAGCTTGCTGGGAATGAACAAATGTCTGTTTGAACACTTTAGGATTTTGCTCCACAAAAAAAAAAAAAAATCACTCGGGAAAGGAATAGGGCTCTGCAAGTAGCGTAATAAATAAACAAGTCTGAAAATTGGAATACTTAAGTCCACAGTAATGCTGATGTTTTACCTGTTGTTTCTATTTTGTTTACAATTTAAAAAGTAGAAGCATGAGTAGAAATTCCTGTGAATTAGAAGTTCAGAGAAATAAATGATCTAGAAATAATAAAATATTTGAGTATGTTGAACACAGAAATGTTCTGTGTTGTTTCATATTTAACGTTAATCTGGGTCTCCTGGTGCCTTATTGGTGCTCTCCTGGTTTGTACATCCTGTCTGCATTCCCCTTGGTGGGATGGACACTGAGCAGGCTCCATTTCTTGTGATGAACATTTGGGATTCAAACAAGGTTCACCTTTGCTTGAATATTTGCACAATGAAAGGCAATGTTAACAGATGGAAGATTAGAATTTTGTTTGCTGTGTAAGGCCTGTAGTGTGTCAGGCTGTATTATAAGATACTCTAGGCAATCATAAATATGCAGCAAGTTGCAGCAGTTTTGTTGCATATGTAACGTGAGCTGAATTACATAGAATGTCTTTCATAGCACTTACCTTCCTGGTGCACCAACTTCAGTTAGATTTTCTTCTCATTTTCAAGAGTACCACAGTCATCTTTAGAAAGACAGGTTGAAAATAAAAGGTATTCCCATTTAAAAACAATCAAAACTGAGCATGGAGAGAGCTCAGCAAGGTACTGTGCTCTTCTGGAAACCTCTGTCAGTGAGTCTGACCTGACTGAGAGCTGTCATCCTACAACTGTCCTTTCCAGTTGTGAGAAGCAAAGTCAGCTCTTTTATTAGAGACAGTGAATTTTGATGATGAGATGCTTTGGGAATTAGTGGGAAGAAAGTTATTAATTGCCCTCCGCTTTTATTCCCACGATCTAATTGTAGTATCTTGACCTTCTCTCATTCCCCCAACAGAGGGAAGAAGCTGGATGAGACTCTTGTTTTGCATGAGTTCCTACGGGAATATGAAGATCTGCAGGACTGGATCACTCAGCAGAAACAAGCAGCGAGCTCTGAAGACTATGGAAATGATTATGAGCATGTCTTGGTGAGTTTTTTGAGCAACAATCTAAAGACAAGCAAACTGTATGCAGTCAGACTGTAAGAAGATTCTCAGGCTATCCTTGAAAACTCAGAAGACAAAGAATTAAGTATAAATCACTAGGAGACAGGATAAGAAAAGGTTGAAGGGTGATTGGGAAGGACTGACTGGTTATGACAGACGGGCAGCACTGCTAGATACTTTCATCCTGTTACTGTTGGTCCTGAACTGCATGAAATAACTGCACGGTAAAATGCCTAAGCCTTCAGAAATTCAAAGAGAAAGCTATTTTTAATAACCAGATATTTAAATGTGGTGTGCATTAAGGATTTTTTCATCACAAATGCTAATGAACGGATATCTACAGCTATATCTTTTCACATGGCACAGAAAACTGGTATAAAGTTAGCCCTTTAGAAATCAATAGCCATTTGGAATCCTCATTTTTAACATTTATTTCAAAATATGTTGTGTCCTAAATCTTAAACTTGGACTACATTATCCACTTGAAGTATTAAATAAGCTTTTGCGTTCATGAAGTAAAAATGTATTATTTATTGAAATTCATTGTACATTGAAAAAAATGTTTATTACTGTCCCTGGTAATCATGTTTCTGCCTTCTATCTGCATCACAGACTTCATGTTTTGCTAACAATCTGTAGCTCCTCATGGTCTTTGGAGGTAAAAATCCAGTCATTGATATCCTCCTCTGCAGTTTCTCAGTCTCTGAATATGGTCAGCTTGTTACTTGTTTCTGTGACAGCGGAGCAGATATATGTTTTGGAAAAAGCAACTCTCAAAATACCTTTGTTGTTGTTTTCCTTCAAAAGCAACTTTGTGCCAAATATAACACATTCCAACACCAATTGGAAGCAGCTGGAAAAAGAGTTGTGACTTGCCAGCAGCTGGCAGAAAGCTTGCTAAACTCTGGGCATTCTGAGTCCCGTGAAATCCGTCAGAAGCAGAAAGAACTAAGGTAGGAGACTTGTGTTAGCTCTATAATGCTTTGTCCTTTCAGTTCACTCTTGAGAAGGAAGTGAGAAGAAATAAGAAAAAGTTAAGGCACATCCACCCAGTTCTCTAATTGTAAAATATCTAGTTTGCTCACTTGACAGAGAACAGTTGCCATGCCCCATTTAAAAATAAGCTATTGCAATTCAGACATTATCTATTTGCTGATTTGACTTCTTGCAAACTGCATTGGAGGTGCTTTGCAAACAAGGGGTGAGTGAGCTTCCTTTGCCCTTTGAAACAGGATCACCTAACTGTAGGGCTGGGTGTTCAGTTGAATCTTTATTGCTTTTAATTTTTCAGCTAGAATCCCGTAACTGCTCTGCAGCTGTTAAGATGTTCTGAACCCCTTATGTTTGGCATTGGCCCAAGCTGGCCCAAAAGAAAAAGATGAACAAGTAGCTGGGTCTGATTCAGTCCTCCCAATCCTGCTGTGTCAGTTGTAGAACTGAGCATGGTACTGAGCCCTGGCAGTAGAAATCAGAAGAGAGCCTGATTCGGTCATCCATTTGGTGTCCAGGTCGATATGGCAGTTTTAGGGAGGCAGCTTCATGTAGCTGAGGAGCTGTGGTATGCATCTTTAGAGCTTCATGCGTGTGCTTCATTGTGGAGTTTTTCTTCCCACAATCTTCCTCCCCTTCTCCCACATAGCTGCAAAAGGCATATAAAACCTGAAGAGCATATTGGAGAGGGGTGCCTTTATGTAAGCATCAATTTAAGTGCCTGGAGTAGACAGAAGGACATGGGCAGAGTAGGATTACAGATGTGCTGCCCCTCAGAGAATCACTTCAATGGAATTTAATAGCAGGACTGAAAAAATAAGAGGAGAACTCGTTCTTAGTCTTTCTTCAGACCATTAATCTCCTTTACTTCTAGTTGCATGTCTTACATGTCTTCTTTTTCCCCTTGTTCCTTCCTAGGAACTCCTGGGAGGAGCTGTTGGAAATTACCAGATTACGAGGTGAGCGGCTGAAAGATGCCGAGGTGATTCACAAGTGTTACCAAGATCTGACAGATGCTCTGGCCCATATTGAGGTAAAAAAATATTGGGAAAGTCTCTCATAACGAGAACATACATTTCACATTAGTTTGTGGAGTATTCTTAAGATTCTCAGCATGCTTACTGCTGCCTTCTAAAAAGTCTCTGTAAGAAAACAGTTTGATTACTCAAAGTGCTCAAAAATAATTCTTGAGTAATTTTTAAACACCCAACTGGTCACCTTAGGAGAAACACTGGTGAAATTGAGTACAGCTAGAGTTGCAGGTCTGTGGGAGAAGCCAAGACTAGGGCTTAAACTAAGTTGTCTCACATTGCAATGCATATAGGAATGTTGTTTTCAGTCATCAAGCATGACTAAGAAACTGTTTACTGCCTCACTGTTCATCTTTGTACACCATTGTAGCTTTATGTGCTGAAGAAAGAACTCTCCAGTGGAAAAGGCATTGGTCTGGTTTACAGCAACCATTAACTTGGAAGGGTGTCAGGCAGTCATGTGATAATGCAAAGATAGACCAAAAATTAGTTCTTTTATTTTTGTTCCAGTGGCCAGTACTGGTAATAATTTTAGACTCCCAGTATGAAAATGAGGAGGGGGGCAAGCAAAGTCCCAGTGAAAATCTTCAGACCTCTCTCTGTTTTATCTGAGAATCCTAAAGAATTTCTGGAGAGAAACCACATCCTTGCTGTACTGAGAGGTGTGGTTTCCCTAATGCGGGTGTGTGTAGGAGGGAGCAATCCAACAGAGCTTCCACTGTTTGCAAGGCAACAGAGCTTTGCTGGGTTAAGTGCAGTAGATTTTCCATTTGCTTGTACTGGCAAAGGCTACCCTATTCAACAATGTTATTCCCGTTTTCTTTCCCTGTTATGAATGGAAAATCAAAATATAAAGTATTCTGCTATATACCAGCTGAGGTTTTCAGAACCTGGCACATATTTAACTTTAATAATGATGTATTTAATTCTGTGGCTGTGACAAGTGACAGGTCAAAAATACTCCACAAACCAACTCCTGGTTTATCCCTATGCTGGATTTAGCCCAGGTAAACAGTATGCACTTCTTTGCATCATATCCTGTTAATAAACTTCATTGCTGAGTGGGAGAAAAATTCAGTCATTACGCTCATGCATTCCTGTATTCCCTGCTCAGATGCCTAGCGGGGAATGTTTTTTCTTGTAGGAATATGGTAGTAGATCTCTCTTAGGTGACCAACTGCTGTGCTTTCAATAGGCAAGTACAATATCCATCTCCTTTTACAGCACCTTACCAAGACACATTGTTAGTACCCCAAACAAGCCTGTGATTCTGTTACAGAAATGCACTTCTCCAGTGGTTAGAAATGTTATTCTTCTAATTTTCATCTAAATGGACCTGGAACAAGTTTCTAACCATTTCATTCTAGTGACAGCATTGTCCTCCAGCTGAAATGCTTTTTTTGTGTGTTTTTTTTTTTTTCTTTGCTTAAAGCATTTCCAGTGCACGTCTATGTAACAACTAAATCCTCCCCGAGAACCTTTGTTAAGCTAAAGAGATTCTTAAGTCTCCTCTTGTGTGATGATCACTCAGTTTCTCTCATCTTTACAATAATCCTTCTTTGCATGTATTCAATTTTTAATTTATCTTTCCTGGATGTGTATAACTAAATTTTTATCTGAAGATGGTTCACAGATAGACCACCTGTGTCCCAAAGAATGGCCTGAAACTACCATCTGTCAGTGCTACTTTAAGAATTCACTATATGTCTTTGCATTGGTTATTCAAGATTGATTCACAACCCCAAGCCTATACGACATTCTTTTGTATTGTTTGACCAAGGAAAGACTTGAACCTTCATCTCTCACAGTGAAGTTGAGTAGCATAATCACTGGGATGCTTACTAGCGAGTTACTAGGACAGATGTGCTAGGACAGAACCCTAATGCCTTCCTTTTACAGTTTTCGTTGAGTAACCTAGAATGGTAGTCCTTATCTGTGCAATATGCATACACAGAATGACTGAAGTATACCTCTAATGTGTATTACTTATAAGTAGTAACTAACAATGCTTGCTTTGATTTTAATCCTTGCTAGGAGAAGTCCAAAAGTATTCCAGATGGTATTGCTAAGGACATGAGAGGTGTGCAAACCCAGCTCCGGAACCATGTGGCACTGGAGCATGAGCTCCTTGGGAATGAACAGCAGGTAAGAAAGTAATTTGTGGTCTTTTATGTGTACCCAAAATCTAGGTTTCCAAGACAATCATAACATAACAATTACTTACATTTATGAACTTATCTATAGAAGCCTGGTAAACCCTAAGGCTCTTCCTCAGAGCCTCCTGCTTTTTTAATATATTCAAGGTCTGTGGGCAATGAAAAAGTAGGTCATTTAAAAACTTACAAATAAGGGACAAATTATAGCGAGAGCTGACTATTGAAGTGATTCCCAAGGATGTTTTTGATGCTATTTGAAATGTGTGATTATGCCAAGCTTTATGATGTGTACCACCTTGTTCAAAGCATTCCAGGTGGTTACAAGGAAAAATCCAGGATCTGTTTAATGAGTAGAGAGACTGATTGAACGCAAAATGTGCTAATTGACTATAGAGGATTACAGAAAGAAGGATGGGGGCAGCAGTCTGGAAATTTCAGCAAGTTTAGTGGGTTAGGAATTGGAACGTGAGAAAGAAAAGAAGGATAAGGCTTGTTACACAAATTTATGAAAAGTTTCAGCTCATGAAAAAAGCTGTTGCTTAGACAGATTCCTTGTATCTAGGAGACTTGCATAGCTTTAACTATACCAATGAAATTAGTATACATTTTCTCTTTATCCCTTTGTTTTGCAAATGTAATGCTATAGTTATCATAGTGTGTGTTATACTGAGAATACTGAAGTAGCTATCCCAGCATCACTTATCAGTGGCCTCATCTCTTGGCCTTACTGTATATGATGCTAAAATTGATACCACCAGCTGCTTCTTTGTTTTAAAGGTAAAAGAGCATGCAATGAGCATGAACAGAATGTAGTTGCAGTTAATCTATACTGTCACTCAGGAAAACAAGGTACCTATTATTTGCATTGCTCATATATTAACTATGATTAAAAAAAAGAGTAAATGTATCTGTCTAATTGAAAAATCACAGTTGTGATGAGCCATAGCGAACACTGGATGTCACTGTTATTCCACAGAACTGAAACTAGGGATACTTGTGTTCAACATGAGAAAATTTAGGTCAGAGAATGTGGCTTGAATTGTAATTTGATGTATAATTAACAAAGCCCTTATCACAATTTTCCTAATATTAGCTGAATTTCTATAACTCTTTCCTACCCTCTTCTTTCTTCTCTCTGTATAGCTGCAGGAGCTGATCCATTCTGCAGATCATGTGCTGACCCGTTGCTCAAAGAAGCAGGTAGAAGACCTGAAGACAAAGCAGCAGGCAATAGTGACCAACTGGAAGGCTCTGAAATCTAAAGTGGAACTGCGTAAGAAACTTCTGGAAAAAGCACACAAGCTTTACCAATTTCAGGCACTAGTAAGCACTTCTATCCTTTGTCCCTTTGTATATGGGGAGGACTACTCTCAATGTGTGTCAATCATGGGTATACTAGTAAGTTATTGGTACAAGTACTGCAGCGCCAGGTACCAAAACAACAAGGGTGTCCTCTTTTATTCAACGCCATATGTGATATGGGGAACAAAGCCAATCCTATTTCATATTATTGCTGGCTATTCTGTTCCCGTGCTTCATATGGGGATGAAGGAATTGCTAATGTAGTTTTCTAGAGTACTTTTGCTTTCCCCATATTCTTGAACCATTCCAGTTGTAACATTGATGTCAATTAAAGCTGCCTCTGGTAGTTTGCATTCTGCTTCCATGTTTGCTGGACAGCAGAGAGTAACCTGGATAATTTCACTTTGACAAAACTTCACATTAATTCATTTTAAGATTGTGAGCTGGAATTAAAACCACTATGAGACTGGACATGATGCTTTTGTGTTAGCACATGAGGTTTCTGTACACAAGGCTAATCCACTTTAAATCTCTTAAAAGTGTTGAAAACCAGCATTACCTGTCTTATTTCATCCACGGATACATTGTGGGGTTGGAGGATTAGAGGTAAAGGATGCTCTTTCTGGAACTCTTTTTTTTTGAGGGTTTGTTCTCTTGTGTTTTTTTTGTTTGTTTGTTTGTTTTTTTAACTGTTAAGACTGAATGTCTGAACTGTCAAGGAGGAGATAAAATGAGTAAGAATAAGACTTAAGAAAAATTACAGTATCTCTACTGATGTAGGTGAAAGGCTTATCCTCTTTCTGACAGTGACCTAGGGAAGATAGTAAGAACAAGGCAAGCTTCTAATATGCATTCTGGGAGCATTCTGATCAAGGAGATGGACCTTGATAGATTTATTCATTAAAGTAGAGTTACTCAGAGTTCACTTATTATTGATTTCTTTCATAATTGATGTTTATGACATCAATTAGTTATTGACTTAGTTATTGACTTCCAATACACAGTTCTATTGTTAGGGGTGCTCTTTTGTTGCTGGAACCACACAAAATACAAACACCTTTGATTTGAATTTTGTCTGAAATCTGCCATGAATCCTACCTGGATGGCAAACATATAACCCATTTCTTACTCTGGCAAAGTGGGTCCTTTCATCATGCATTGTTAACCTTTTATCAGTGAGTACATTAAAAAAAAAATAAAAAAATCCATCAGTGTTTAACTGAGGAGGCTAAAAAAATGAAAAAAAAAACAGGTGACTGCACTCCTAGTGACATGCCTAGATAGAGTTATGCTTCAGGTATCTCCCTGTCTCTTTGTTGTCAGTCTGCTAGTAAAAGTACTTCTGATGCTCTCAGTTTTCGCCTTTCCCAGCAATAATTCCTAAAGAAGTGAAGAGCTGACTTGGCAAATTTGATGGTCTCATCCTTCTGTCTAGATGTGACAAGGCAGGATCACATAGCCATTTCTAATGGCTCTGAGAATCACAGTAGCAATAAGGGTAGGTTAGTGCAGCTTCACTGTAGAACAGTCCCCCAAATCACTGAGCACATAGAGGCATCTTTGCTCCCTTTCCTCTTCCAGCTGTGCCAAGAGGTTCACAAGCTTTGATGTTAGGGACAGCTGGCCAGTTTTTTCATTGATTTTTTTTTTCATTGATATATTTCACACACAATCCATGGGGCTTTTTCTTTATGAAGTTGTACGTAGATTAAAAAGCAGATCATAAATCAATTTTTTCCATGAAGTAAGAATTCTGCATAATCATCTAGTGTACCTCCTTGCATCCCATCAAGTATGATCTTGCTCTAATTAAAGAGCAAAGCTGGCCCTAACTGACAGCACACAGTAACAGCAGGAGGGCACCAAATCTTGCAAGAAACTCTGTCAAGGAATCAGAATTCAGATGTAGACTCAAAGTGTTTCTGAATAGTCTAAGGCTTCTCTTCTGAGATTTGTGCTAGGATTTGCACAGTGTCAGTCACTCTCTGCTTAGGAGTTTCCCATGGACTGATGCCTAGTCTATCCTTAAATATTGCTGGCATTGCCAGTTCAATAATGGCTCTTGACTAGTTCATTTGCATTAAGTATTCTGAGATGTATGGATATTTTTTTTCAAAATGCTTAGCTTAATTCTCCAACAGTCTCAGACATCTGCGCTGTGCCAAGTGCACTGTCAGTGTGTTCAATTACATTGAACTGTGCATGAAATGTACAGTAAATCAAAATGACGCCAAGATGTGCACTATGTGGGCCCCTTTGAAAGGACTGTAGTCACTAGGAAGTCATTGAATATTGATGTTCCCTTGCTTTAGGAAAAAGTATCTTGGCTTAAGCCCTAAACTTTCAGAATCCCCAAATTGGCCAAGTTCAGTTTTGTGGTCCTTTTCTGAAACAATTTCCTTCCTGTCTGGCTGGTTCCCTACCAGCTTTGAGCTGTACCCGATTTTAATGATAGAGATAAAATCCACTGGTAAAATGGAATAGGCAAGAAACTATTTCCATTATGTATTTTATTTCAGTGGAAAAGCCAGCAACTATTCACAAGAGAAATTTTTAGCTCTCTGCACTGAAACAGTGTTTTCCTTCAGCACTTACTGTCCGTAACAGTCTTCTAAAATACACTAAGAAACTAAAAGACCATTTACCACCTAAGAATCAACTAATCCAAACACAAACTAGAATAAAACTTAATTAAACTTAACCATTCCATACTATCTACGATACTGCTCCTTGCATTCCAGTTTTTTTGTTTTGTTTTGGTTTGGTTTGGTTTTTTGTTTTTTTGTTTTTTTGTTTTATGAAGTGATACATAAAGGCACACCACCTGTTATAGAGTCAAATGAGATACCAAAAGAAAGTGGGCTGATGAAGGTGCTATAAATCAAGTACAGAAAAAAAGCTAACCAAAAATGTCAAATTATTTTTACTTGCACAAGTTTTGTCAGTTGCAATCTGAATATAGTTTTCAGGGGTATGTTAAAGAATTTTCTTGCTCATAATTGCTTCGGCTGAATAGTTCAGATATTTTAAGATACCGTAAATGTGTTTATTGGTTCATCAGATTTTGAATGTAAACTAGCACTACATCCTTTTTCCTTCCAGAATTGTGTTTCTGTGTGAATCTGTCATAGTTCCATAAGCCAGGAGCTAAATCTGCATTCCTGATACGCTTAAACATTTTTTTTTTCTGAACTGTAACATGCCTTTTTTTCCACCTTTATTAGCGTGCTCCTTTTGTTTTTCACCTGAAGATTCTAATTCTCTCTTTTATTTTTGAATATATTTACTATCTGAGTTTTGAATGGACTTGGTTTAGCCAAAACTAATGCACAGAAATGTAGGGTGATATATTGTTTAATCATGTGTGAAGGAATAACTGCGAGAAATGCTTAAGGAATGATGGACTAAAGAGCAATAAATGTTATAATGTTGTCACTGATGTGATACAACACAGTATGATTATGACGTTACAAATCATGTATGATTTCTTTTAATACAGTACATAGAAATTACTGTAGTCGTTTCATCCTCCCTTGCTGAAGTTCATAGCAGTGCTATAAGTCCTAATTAAGTATTTTCTTTCATTTCTGTAATTTTACTACATTTTATTCACTTAAAGTTGAACGATCAGGCTATGATTTTCCTGTCTGATAACCCAAGCTTGAGATCTAACCTCAACTTCCACATTTTCTTTTATTCCAGGTGTGGGACTATTTCTCATGGACAGCAGAAATAATAAGGGAAATGAGAGCCAAGGAGACTATTCGGGACCTATCTACTAGCAGCCTGAGACTTACCCAGCATCAACAGCTACTGTCAGAGATTGAAGCACGAGAAGAGAAGTATAATCATGTTGTACAGCTAGGACAGTCACTCTTGCAGGATGAGGAAATAGGATCAAAAGAGGTAATTGGAACTCCTTTGAGTTCAAAGCCAAACACATTCAGCTGCTCAACACAACTGTAACTATCATTCTGTACTATACAGTACTATAAGCAAACAAATGTATGTATGCACTCACACATATTAATATGCATGACCTACATTTGCCATAGTGTGTTAATTAGGTTGGGCAAAGAAACATCTGTTCCATTTCCTACCTTACCAATAGATGAGTACTAACATCTCCTGAGGGCCCATTGCAGCGAAGCTGGGCTTATTGGAGAAGCTTGGTATGTTCTGAGCAGTGGAGATAAATCTACACGCTTCCCAAACTGGGTTTTCACGCAAATACTGTTTCATATCACAGTTCTAAATCCATACTAGACAGACTAGACAAAGACCTGACAACCAAAAAATGAAAACAAACATATCATAGTTTAAAACAGTTGGAATATTTTCTGTAGTAGCATTTATGCTGGTGTATTAACTCCCCAGCCATGAAAGATGGAAATCAAAATGCTCATTTACTCATTACAGACAGCTTCTAAAATTCTCATAGTATTATTTCTACTAGATTACTTCTCCCCAGCAATTCAATAACATCACATGAATATCTTCATGTGGAGATCATGCAAATTATTCTTCCATCTGACTAATCCTGAAAATTCATTGAATGCTGCGATGTATAACTGTAGTAACTAGAAATCTAGTTTGCCTGTAGACAAAATGCAGAGATAATCATTTATAGAAAATCTGTGGATATACAGAGTTTGAAAGCTGAAAAACCAAAGGCTGAGATATATATTAGCAAAATATAGCATGACATGCTACATTAACAATTTAAGTATCTGTCCTATCCCAATTTGAAGTGCTATAATTGCACTGTTAGGACTAAGGATAATGGAGAAGTAGGATTTTATTCCAGAAGGCACGCCTGAGAAACAGTTACCTTTATTTGTTCTTGGCTTCTACTACTATGTATGCTTTAACAAACATTCATCTGTTCCTGAGATGAGGCACCTCTCTGTTTATCTCTCTGCCCAAATACAAGTGCTGGAACTTGTTCAACTTTTCTTTGTTTGATAATTTTGGTGCAATTTTAGGAGTTTATCCAACACTCCACTTTATCCTTTTCCTCCATTTCCCACCATTTTACCCTCGTCCATGGGGTATAAAGACCAACATGATTCTTTCTTTGGAAATTGTTTTCAGATTCAGCAGAAGCTACAGTCTCTGTTGGAAGAGAAGGAGAATGTATACAGTGAGTGGAAACAGAAGAAGAAGTGGCTGGAGAAAGTACATCAAGAACAAATGTTCTACAAGGATTGGAATCACCTGGACAAGCTTCTGAACTCACAGGAGGTATGTGAATTATAAACTTGAAAGAAGAAGTTAGACCCTTGGTTTTTAAACTCTTCCAGACTAAAAGGGCATTACTGTGCACCTACCACTTAAAATTCTTGGGTCTGTGTATAGACAAGGCACTCTTTATTGTTACTTGCATTATGGTATCTGGAGACTAGCAATTTACCCCTTTCTTATGGGGTGGGGAATAGAAACAAAAAGATAGTCCCTGCCTCAAAGCTAACTAATTGCAAATAAACGTCAGAGCTAACATATAAGACAGAAGAGGGAGACAACAGTCCAGTATTAGTCAGCTTTGGAGAGATCTTAGCATACCAACTGCTTAATCACTGGCAGATTGTTTTGTAGGCTGCAGAAAAAAGGGGAATTGTAAAGAGGGTCTGAAAAAAGGACAAAAAGATTGCTTTGCAGTTGTTGCTGGAAACCTCCTCTCAGGCTGAAAGTGCTGGGGAAACGTAACTAATGCAAAATGAATATTGACAGTCAGAGTTAATCCAGAAACAGGAAGGACCTGACTTCTCAGTCTGCAAGGGAGTTGGTAACAGTGTGGAGAACTATGAAAGAATTTGACCATGAGGAATAGTAGTTTCTGTCTGATGTAGTAGAGAACGATGAACTAGTGGGGAAAGGCCTCTCTTGAAAAGCGAGAGTTGATATAGTTAATGCAAAGCCAGCAAGATATTCTTTGTATGATCATTTTGCAGCTCTTGAAGTGAAGTATATTTCTCACCAATATTCAAGTGTCTTGAACTTCCCTGGCTTCATGGGAACTATCTAAATAGTTTCAGCTAGAGTTCTGACATCTGTTGTTACAAAAGTGGAAGCGCAGAAATCAAGTGTCCTTTCCAGTCACTCTGTGCAAATTCATGAGTTGATAGATTGCTGTAACTGTGCTAAAACTTGGCTTACAAATCATATTGATGTGATGAAGGTTGCCAAACTGAAGGGTTGAAGAAAAGCTGAAGGAGTTTGTATCTCAACGTCATTTCTTATTCAGGACAAATCATTCTTAGTTCTCCAAGACCACTGGCAGCATAAAATAGTGTTTTTCTGTTTGTGTTGAATTTTCTCTGATTCCCACCAGTGATTTGCCACTGACACTAAACCTTTTGGAAAAGTGTCATTGAATTGTGCCAGGACCATTCTTAACCCTTTGGGGCACATGAGCTTGGAGCCTTCTTCTGTTTCTTGTTGCTTGTATGAACTGCATATCTTTTTGATTCCCTACAAGTGGTATACTTGGCAAATACATTCCGCATTCTGAGTTTGTGCTGAGACGTGAAACCAAGAGAATTTAACATAGCTTCAGGTTCCTGAAATAAAATAATGCATAGTTTTGCCAAGTAAAAATGTTTAGCTGTTACTTAATTAACAAATTGCACTATTTGTATTATCTCTCTCAATTCCCTTCCAAGCAGTGACACAACATTGCTAAACTCCTACATGGGCAGCATCCTCAGGAAAAATATAAACTCCACAAAATTTTGGCAACTGCATTCTTTCTCTTATCGTGAAACGTGATCAGCCAGCATGCAGAGGCACTGTGACTATGGCATCTGCTTTGCTGTACATACCTCAGAAGTAAATATATACACTAGCTGCTATGGGCTAGTGTTTCTTCTCGCCCTCAGACAAGAGTCCTCATTGTGAAAGACTATATTACACTTACATGAAAAGGGTTGCACCTGGCAATTTCAGTATGCTCCCAGCATATTCTGTACAGGTAAACTACAGTTCACATTACTTCTTTGTTCAGGTGAATTTACTGTTGCTGTATGCTGAGGTAGACTGACACAAAAAAGGGTTTTCATCGTAGACTGGGTAAATTCTCATTGTGGGATCAGCCACAGTTTCTGCCTCTATCACAAGTTTCTTCATCCAAATCAAAGCCTGAGAATGAAGACTGGGACCTTGAGAAACATAATGTGCAGCTTTGTTCTCAGAATCTTTCTCTAGTAGCATTTTCTCTAAGAAATTCCAAGCATCTGAGTACTCAGTTGTTCTCATTGTGGGTAAATGCTCAAAAAGTAGAGCAGTAAGGTGTGGATGGGCTGTCCCTCCCAGCATGCCTTCGCGCAGACAGCATTTTATGGTCATGGAGAATGACAAGAAAATAAACAGAGGCATGATGACAAACTGGTCTCTTGTGTGCAGGTGTACAGAATAAGGGAGCCACAATCATTGTATGCTCCTTATGTTCCTTCCAGTACTCTCTGCAACCAATTTAAAAAATAATAAAAATTAAAAAAGAATGCTTAAGTTGGAAAGAACACACTAGCTATGGAAAGAAGACTCATAAACATTTTTTGTTTCTCATTTCTGTTTATATTTAATCCTCTGGATACTACAACTGATTGAAGAACTATTGCTTTTGTGAGAGGTATGTGCATGACAAGAATTACAGTTTTATGCCGACGGAGTTACTGGTTTAAAATAGAAAAGTAAGTCACAGTGGCATGCACCATATAGACAAATGCCTCTGAAATTGAAATTAGTGACCAAGTATCTACCTGAAGTTTACCATGGAAATTTCAGAACACTGTGGATTTCTAAATTGGTAATCTGGATGTCATAGTTAGCCACACGTCTCCTTCACTGACACTGTCCCTATTATCACCAAGCTATCAAAACGTCTAGAAGAGTTAGCCCAGAAAATGTGTAAGTGCTGTTTGGTGGGAATAGGAAACACTGAATTTGTTTGTCTCCAAAGATGCAAACAAACAGATCCTCAATGAGCTGTGAGCATTCAGGATGAGTTTCAACACACACTACTCCTGGATGCACTAATTAGGCCAATATTGTGAACAGCTTTCCTTTCAGGAATTATTTTCTTTCACCATGATGACTCATTCCTGTCATGTCCATTCTTGCCATCTTGGTTTTTTTAGGCAGCTGCCCAGGAACATCAGCTTGCCTCCAAACTGGGGAGTATTAGTGAAAGCACATCTAAACCGTACTTCACAAATTCCACTGCTCCCTGCTCATTTTGAATCACGTTTTACTGACTTTAAGTCAGTTTTACTGCTCTGAGACTGAAAATGTTGGTGATCACCTCAAAGTCCAGGGTAGTGTCAGTCCACAGTGAGTATATATACAAAGGGATGCAAGGTTAGGCTATTGCACTGGTGAAAAGCCAGAGACTACAAGTTTGCATACAAATTAAACTGTATCGTTTGAATAATTTATGGAATGGAACCAGTAAAGAAAATTATTCCATGAAGAGGACCATTTTTTGTTATTCATGGAGGAACATAAAGGAATTGCCTTCTGGATTCTTCTCCTTCTACTCATACCTTAATATGCAGTGCATCAGCCTGGCCCTGAAATGAAATGCCAACGCTATTTTGATCCATCTACAGCTGAAATTTCCGTATTTCTTTTGTTTTCTCGTCTCTCTGTGTCATAATTCTTCAAACAGGTTATTCCCGAGCTGCCAAACTCCCATCTGAATGAGGGAGGAACATCAAGTACTGCAAAGCTGTCTTTTGCAGATGCTGCCATCTGCCTTATGGATCAATAAATACAATTGGACAGTGAACTGAGGTTTCTCAGATCACTCTTTGTATTTTACTTCTCTGCATTTGAAGAACAGTTGCAAGGGGAATCTGCTATGTTTGGATGGAGCTCTGTTACTACTATATAGAGTTAAATTATGGCTGCATAGTGACACAGACTTGCTCCCTAGGGAGATAGGCAGGAGGGTAGGAAAGGAGCCCTTTCAAATGTGGTTTCAAAAAGCATTCAGCCAAGACATCAATTGAAAACTCCCAAACCACTTTCCCAATGGGAATTTTGTCATTTGCTGCTTTGAGAATGAACAGAAGCAAACATGCATTCAAAAAGAATTCCCATCAGGCAAAGAAATGTAAGCAATATCTCCACCCATTGTGTTTCTTCTGACTTCTGTGTTCAAGGCAATGCTCATGTCAAGTCACATGCATTTTGCTGTTGCACATCTGCAATATGTGTGTATAGAGCAGCTCCTGTCATCCCATAATTATTGGATCCTGTTTTCCCAGAACTTCATGTGCCTTACACCAAGTTTCTCCCAGCAGCAAGGAACAGGGGAAGAAAGAAAGCAACAGAGGAGCGTTTAAGAACTGCTACCGAGAACTGCTCTCATTCGCTGTCTGTGCCAGTGTGACAGGTTTGACTTCATGCCAGCATCTTATATTACATCCAAGTTACTTAAACCTTCGAAGGATTTCTGCAGAATTTAGTCTAGGATTGTTCTATGCTAAAGAAAATAGAGCACATGTGGAGAAAATTAGGCAAACATCTATCTTTTTTTATTTATTTTTATTTTTAATTCAGTTGTGCCATTGCATGGAACTGTTGTAGGAAACTCTCCTAAGACCAGCAAACTGAGATCTTGCCATTCGGAGTGCAGACAAGCAACAGCTGAAAAAGAGAAGGAAGAAAAAAATCATTTTTGCTTTGAGCAGAAGCAGCGTCCTGAACGTTCTGTGCCTTTATAATCTTTTCACAGCAACAGATGCATTGCTCAGGTTAGCTGCTTTCCTTTTTTTCACGGATGAAATAACAGCAAATTCACAGGCTGTCTCTGGCAAGCAGTTTTGGCTCCCTCCTACTCTGTCTGCAGTCTCACTGTCAGAACACTCAGGGAGCAGAGCCTCATGCTCTGTAATTTATCTTTCTGCCCATCCCACTCTCATATCACTTTGCAGACGTGATAGGTGGTGGTAGCAGTACCAGAAGAGCTATGTGGTTTTATTTTGAATGTGGATTTTTTTTAATTTTTTTTTTATATTCCTGGAGAATGTTTATTAACCTCTCATTCCTTTGCTTCAGAAGAAGAATGGAAATTTCCAGTACCAAAGGAAAAAGGATTAGGAGTTTCTTTTAAAAACAGGGGAAAAGTCAAGCTTTTGTGGCTTTGGTTTTGCATCATTTAGGACTAAGCTGCAGAATGTCATGGAGGGACTGCAAACTTTCATCTGCACCCGTCTATGTCTCCACTGCAGAAGTGATTCTGTCTTCCAGCAGAATGACCCCACCTCCTCCTTTTGAATCTACTGTGCGGGACAGGCCTTTCCAAAAGATGCCAGCATCAGCTTGGCATCCTCCCACTGGTCAATCAGTTGCAGAGATGGCTCCAGGAAGTGCCAGCTCATCACCAAGCAGCGAGTCTTCTGGAGCTTATTGTTCAAGGCTAGATGTCGTCCTGGCACACACAGACCGGAGGAAAGGTTTTGGGAACACCACTCATGGTGTTGATCCTTCTGATATGATATCCAGGTTTTCCAGTCCTCCCAGAGACCCTCAGGACTGTGGATATGGGGGTTCTGGCACTTGGTCAACACCTGCATCTTACAAGCAATATTCAGAAAGAGATAGAAGTGTTCATCCTATTTCTCCTGAAAAAGACAATCCCTTGAAGCTTGCTGTATCTTTGCCCTCCAATGTTCTTTCTTGCAAAGCTCCACCAAGCTGGACATCACGCCTAGATGTTGATCTGTCTGCTATTCCAGCTGTTTCAACACTCCACAGCAAAAATCGGCATGCATCCTTGGAGCCTTGTGATTCTCTCCCACTTCAACAAGGCTGTAGTCAGTGTAATGTCCAAATGCCAGACCTCCATGCTTCGATGAAGCTTTACATTTCAACTTGCAGCTTGACGATAAAGCCTTTTCGAGCAGATTCCCGTGGAAGCAATCACGTTCATTCAAGTCTTCTCATGCCACAATTAGAGAAGGTGCCTGAAACACCGGCTGGTCTCCCAACAGGATCCCAGAAACCAAAACCAGGCTTCCCTTCAGGTGGGTCTCCAGCCCTTCAAATCACAAGGTTTCATGTGACTTCTTCTAAGTGTCCTGGCTTTCCCCAGGAGTCTGTCTCCAGAGATATCTGTCTGTCCCCTGCTGCACTGACTGGAAGAGAAAATCCAGCTCATGGGAATGAGGTCACAAGCAACGATTTAGATCCGGAGCTGATTGTCTTTCAGAACCACCCTTCATCAAGGCCAGAGTTTGGGAAGACTTCATGTGATGGTCTAACACCTGCTCACCACAAGGTTTCCAAAATCACCCTAATACTTGCCACCCCTTGGACTGCAATGCCTATCCAGGTGGTAAGAGAATTTAGAAGAAGCTCAAGTCCAACAATCTTCATCAGAACACATGATTCAGATATAGGTGGTCCACCTCTTCACCCTGTGGGGATTGGGGCTGACCTCTCTTTATCAGTGAATCCAGTTTGCTGTTCAGGATTGCTTTCCACTCAGCAGCACTGGGCAAGATCTGGTTTGAGACCTTCCCAGGAAACATGCACCCTAAAAAGTGTATGCCCTGATGACCTCTTGACAAACATACCAACTCACACAGCATCCTCAGCTCACAGACACGCGGAGGGTTCATGGTGTCCATCTATCGATGTCAACATTGCGTCCTTTGGATCTGGGAGGAGAGTGGTGAAGATTTCCATTCCATTCTAGGAACATTTGCAAACATAAGTTTTAAGTTGCATTAATCAAGCCATGTGGATTTCTTCTTGTATGCTTCCTGCCCTGTTCCTACTACCTATAAGATGACTTAAGAGGCAATCAGAAAGCTACTCCTGTTCTGATGTCACCAAGGCTGCAGTTGCTGCTTGGTCCATCCTAAATGAAGCTGAGTGCTCTGATATGATCCAGCACTTAACAAGTGTTTTCTTTTAACCATTTGGGTACTGCTGTCAACTTGACATGCACAATGCTGTGCATGTACTTACAGGTTTTGCATAATTGGGCTGTAGTGCTCAGCACTTTGAAGGTTCAAAACTTTAGAGCCAAGAACTGGTTTTCCTCTCTGATAGTCTAAGACCTGGGACAAATCCTCAGTGTAGTTTTGCTTACATTATTTTGTTACACTGTTTTTATTTTCTCATTTGTCATATTGTGCTGTATTTCTAAATGGTTAATTCCTAGGTTTGTAAACTTTTAACGTAATCCTTGTTTTTAAAAGCCAGTATATTTAAGTGTGCAGGAAGAAATAAATTTTTCCCTTTGAAAAAGAGAGATACCACTCTTTCCTGAGGGAAAAGAGGGGAATTTAGTTTCCATTGCTTGTCAAATTTGGACATCCCAGCAAAGTCTCTAGTGGTGAAACTAAGGGGATTTTAAGAGGAATTTAATCTGCATTTGGACAAATGTATTATAAGTAAATATTTTAATGACAATGTTGTAAGGGCATGGGATTCTGGTCTAACACCTACCACTTACAGGATAGGGGCAGAGCTTGGGAATTTTGATGCGTGGGATAGGTCAGAGGATGTAACTGTAGCACTTAAGGGAAAACAAACACTGACTGGTCTCTGTATTTCTCCAGTATACCTTTCCAATATCATACAGTTAGTTACATTCTCATGCAGAATAGATAGCATGCAGTGGGAGGGGAGAAGAAAACTTTAAATACATTTAAAATTAGAATTTTGCATCTGTATTGTGAAATAAGAGGCCAACAAAACAGTGATGTCAGTATGATAGAAAAGGTGCATGTATTTTTTATAAACAATTTGGTGTGTTTTGTTCCACTTATAGCCGAGTATCATACTATAACCATAACTTTTCCTGGAACAAAGCACAGTATGACTTAGTCATGAGCTAGATGTTATCTCAGTATTAAGTACATGTATTTACCTTGCTAAAACAAATGTTTTTGTTTTTGTTTTTTTTCTTTTTGTTTTGTATTTACTTTTACCAGAACATCAAATCAAACCTTGTTGTCATATGTCTGGGCAGAAAGTTTGGACTTGATTACACACTTGAAGTGAAGGCATTTATGTCTGGGAGTTATTCTGGCCTTTATAGAGCTGAAAAATTTTCAGCAGAGTTCCAGCAACCTCAGCAGCAAGCCCAGGGCAGGCAGTGGGGAGCAAAATATGTTAAGCTTGTTATACTGTGAAGAGCAGAAGCAGGAGAAGGGAGTAGATTCATGGAAATACTTAAAATAGTTTTTTCTTCTAGAGATGTAAAAATGACATTTCTTGGAAGACAGATTTCTTACAGCACAATGTCAGCTTCCAGTGTGTCTGTATGAATGTGAAGTTGTGCCATCCAGAGAGCAGAGTTATCCTCGTGACTAAAATGTTTCATTTAGTATTTCTCCAAAAGGTAGAGCAGACCTGTGCTGTCACATAAGTGTGTATATAGTGCTATTTTACTTAAAAGGAACATCTGTTTTGAGATGCACTTTGCATTTAGTTTTGTGTTAACTCATACGTAAGTGGTCTCATCATGACAGTATGGCTGAATTTCTGCAGTTAGCCCAGGAACAGTGAAAAACTGTTTGAAATAGAGTTAAAACCTCCATTTCTGTCCTTCACATTGTTAATAACTTGGCTACTTGTTGTATGTCCTGTTTCAAATCTCAGAAACAGCCAAGTTCATTTTGTGGTTTTAAGTGTCTTTGCAAGTCTTCACTTAAAAACAAGTCCATTATATAGCAAGTGGACAAGTCTTCGGTGCTTTTTGTGGCTGACAGTTAAATTCCCAATGATGGGTTATGATTCATAATAGAAACAAACTTGAAAGAAAGTTTATACCTGCTGCGTACTGTGGGAGACCCTGGTAGGTTACCTGAGGAGAGCTGTGCAGTGTTCTTGTATTTGAAATTAACGCATCACATTCAAAGCAGGAGTTTGGGGACCTGTCTCAGGCCATTCCCTGTGCCAAAAAGTGATGTAATTGGCCAAGGGCCAACATCATGGTGTGGGAGCCAGTTTTCATGCTGCTTCCAGATTGGTATAACAAGTGCTTAAATGAATAGTATTGCAGTTCTGATTCTAGCAATTGCTAGAGTAAGATTTCTGTTTAAAGGACAAATGGAAGCATTTTATCTCATCAGCTCTCCAGGTAGCAGTGCTTGTGCTGCTGGGGTTGGTTTCTTCTAAGCACGTTGCCATAGCCTCTCCTGCAATGCACACAGCCACTTTTCTTCTGCAGCATTTTTCGGTATTAAAACCTGGGTTCTCGGGAGTATTTGGATGAGCTTCTACTGTAGGGGCCTGGTATGAAGTTTTCAGAAGACAGAAGCATTTTTTCCACTGCTGTAACAGCTCAGGGAATGGGGCTTTGAATGCTCAGTATTATTTGTGTACAGTGATTTTCAGTAGGAGCAAGGCACTAAGCACTCCAGTGGCAGCTGATTATGACTCACTGTCCCACACCCCTGATCTCAAATGCCTCCATTCTCCTTTCCAAGGAAAGTAACCATCTTTACCAGTAGATGTCCCTTGTCTATTTTTCCCACCACAGGTTATAAAAGCAGGAAAACTAATGAATTCCTTCATGTAACACAAAGTTTGCAGTTTCTGCTAACACTTACTAAATAAAGGTCCTGAACTGGTACATGGAAAATTAAGAGAATTTTCTTTTTCTTCAGGCAAATATTTTTTTGACAAAAAATGATAGATAATTCACAAAATCTGACAGAGATACTACAGTGCCTTTAGCTTTTAAAACACAAATGTAGAGATGTAGTATGTGCCTCTATGCTTATATACTGAAAACAGGAATATGTAGATTCCACAGATAGCTTTTTTTTTTTTTTTCTCAGTGTAAAAGTGAATGTTAATTATATGTGAAAAAATGATGTTAGTTATAAGTGGCTTAATACAGCAGTAGAACAAACAGACCTAGAGTCTGCATATGTGGGGTTTTTCTTCCACAAGAGCAAAACAAACTTTAAAAACACTAAAAAAAATCTGTCATAATTTTCTACACTTGATGAGTGGGATAGATCAAAGGATTAAAGTTTGAATAACAAAATATCTGTCTTCTGGTGGGATTTGTATTTAATAGAGAAGAAGTATTATTGATAATGTATTTCTTTATGCATCCTGGTGATTTATGGACCAGACTTATTAAAAATGTAGGCCAGTTTTAAGTGGCCTTTCTCTCTTCCTGGCAGTGATTACTGTGATGGCATTTGCTCACCTGTCTTCTGGTACTTCAAGTGGATTAGTACAGAGTAGTTTGAACATCTGGTCAGGCATGATACTCTTCTGCATATTTTTCTGTATGTGCAATATATTCCTCTCATTAAGGCCCCAAAATGAACCAGGAAGTCAGGCCAAGTCTAGCTGTCAGTCCTGTAAGCCACAGTTGCCACAGTTACCACAGAATGCATGGTAGTAATTGTGCAATCAATTTTCTTAGCACCAGGAAGGAGTTAACAAACACCGTGTTGCATTAGAGATGTACATGAATTAATATAAAATGTCCTAATAGTGTTAAAAGTGAATAGAGCAGAGGTCGGTTTCTTTAAAACTGCCTTTCATATTTTATACTTAGGTCTTCTTATGTTAGAATGTGACCAGATAGACAGTAAACAAAATTAGTGCAGGCAAACTGGAAAAAAAGTCCTGAAAAAAAATAACAAATGTAATGCATTTGATAGAGGTGCAAGTTATGATATTTTTCATGAATAATCAACTGCATAAATACAGGATGGGGACAAGCTGGTCTGATAGCAGTTCTTCTGAAAAGGTTCTGGAAACTTATAGCAGATTACAAGGTGAACTTGAGTTCAAGGTATTGTGTAAAGGATAAGCACCATATGCAGATGCATGAGAATGATTACAGCTTGAAAGGCACCAGCAGTTCTCTTCTGCCTTCACTACGTTCTCTATGGCAGCCTCAGCCAAGTATTGCATAAAGCTGTAGGAACAACATTTCAAAATAAGTGGAAATGGAGACAACCTGGAGGAGAGCAATGAGAATAATCAGAAGTCAAGAAGACACAGCCTGTGTGGAATGATCGATCTGATCAGAGTAGTTTTATACTAGAGAAGATAGCAATCCAAGTATTCAAAGAGCCTACAAGTATGTGCAAGACTGAAGCAAATGTAAAGGGAACCATTTCCTTTCTGTGATGAAGAGGGCAGCATGTAATGAGGTGAAGTGTTAGCAATGCATTTTCAGGTTAGATGTTTGGAAAATCTTGTTAATAGGAAAGGTAATGAAGCAGTGGAATAAATTGCCAAGGGATACTGCAAAGTCTCTGCTGTTGGAGGTCTCCTAAGAAGAAACCATACAGACGTTTATCAGACATGCTTTGGATTACAAGAATGGCTTAGACATCTTGAATTCACTGTCAGCCTTGTGGTTTAGTGATCATGGTAAGCAGTGACTGGTCGCTTTACTTAGTTGGGCCTGCTATTGTACTCCTTGCTCAAGACCATGAAGCTCTACTATTTCATTTCCAATTATCAACTGTAGAGCTAATATCTCTTTTCACATTTGTGAATTGAGATGGTGATATTTAATCCACTAAGAAAAATATTAAACATTTTTTGTAGGTTTATTTGAAAAGCAGTGACCTCGGAAGCTCTGTAGATGAAGTAGAGCAACTGATTAGAAAACATGAGGCTTTCGAGAAGCTACTGGCATCACAGGATGAGAAGGTACGGTAACCAAACATAAATATTCTACCTATCAAAGAGCTGGAATAATTGTTTTGTTGTTGTAGTTGTTTTTTTAATATGGCAACAGATTAAGTTGCTGAACAGGTGTGATATGCCTGATATACTCGAGACAGGAAAAATGGAGAATCTTACTGAAATAAGAGGCAGAGGTGTGGAGAAAAGTATTAAAACTATCCATGCCCAAATCCTGTCTATATCGTCTTGAAGTAGACGGGAAAACCACTTAGTAAATCAAATACTGGGACGTACCAGAGCAGATATTTTAAGCAGACCATACTGCGTGTTATGGATACCAGAAGTTTCTGCATTTTTTCACAGAAAAAACAGTGGCTTTTAAACAAGTAAAATACAGTATTTCAAACTGGATGGTTTGACTCATTATTCAAATATATATTTGTTATATGTCTGTACCAAATTGTCTACCCTCTTTGCATCTATGGAAAAGATGCTAAATTGTTCACCCATGCATAAAAGAATCTGTCTGGCAGTTGGCCAGCAGCGGTAATTCATCCATGCTAAGGCTAAACTCTCAAACCCGGGGCTGTGCCTGGCTTTCCCAGATGGAATGAGCTCCCAGCCCTGTGCCAGCTCCGTGCTAGGCTGATTATTCATGTTGAGAGCTATCTCCCAACACCTGATTTCCACAAAGTAATAAAACCTGAGCATCCATGAGAGTCAGGCTTGCTCCATTACTGCTGGCACCAGATGATCAATGGGATAAGGACTCCTGTGGCAACAGTTTTTTTTTTCATCTAAGTAGCCATGATGTGTTAAAGAGACCAATAACAAGGAGGTCGTAGATGTGTCATAGTACTGGGGGAGGTTGGGGGGAATGCTGGTAAACCTGTCCCTAACATTCTTGGATCTTTCCAGAAAAAAAAAAAAAAAAAAAAAAAAAAAAAAAAAAAAAAAAAAA